>NW_026057577.1:110927962-111175079 GCF_023721935.1 Panthera uncia
CAGGGCTCGAACCCACAAACCGTGAAATCATGACCTGAGCCGAAGTCGGACACTTCACCGACTGAGCCACCCAGGTGCCCCTTCTAAGCATCATAAGCTAACCACTGTGCTAGACACACTGCCTCAGAATCTAGACCCAAAACCAAGGGGTCAATCTTTCTTTCCTCTAACCTACTAATCGTATATATCATCCGTCAGTAAGTCCTGTCTGTGCTACCTCAAATATGATATCCACCTGCTCCCTACTGTCCCAAGTACCTGAACCTAATCACTTTTCACTCCCCTCCACCATCACATCTTATCTGGGCTACTCTAATGGCCTACAATACCTGAACCCTGCCTACCTCTCTACCCTCATTTCCTACGGGCCTTCTTGCTGTTCTGGAACACGCCAAGTTGATTCCCTTTCTAAGGTCTTTGCACTTGCTCAAGTTCTCTTTGCCTGTAATAATCACTCCCAGATCTTTGCAGGCTTTTTCTCATCCTTCAGGGCTCAGCCAGTGTATCATCCCCTTAGAGAGACATTCCTTGGCCATTCCAAATAAAATAATACTCCACTCCATCATTCTCTAAATCCTTTCCTGGCTTTATCTCTTCATAGCACTTTCACAGGGACTTTTGAAATTATATAATGTATTTATACATTAAAAATACTATTATTTATAGTCTTTCTCATATCCACAGTACAAGAACAATACTTAGCACATAATAGATCAGTAAGTTCTTGCTAAAATGAATAAGAAACCCAGTTTCTACCAACAATCAAAGGACTAAGACAATTATAAACAGATAAGCTATAACACTCTACATGCCATTAACAGAGGTTTGGCGTATTCTGAGAGTGGAGGATGAGCTGTGGGCCAATGTGAACAAGTTGTAAGCAAGAAAGGAAAGGAAACTCAGGCAAGTAAAAGGTCACAGTTTAATCCAAGACCCAGGAAAAAGTCACCTAGAATGCCAATTCCTAGGGTGAAGCTGCAGGAGGTTAAGACTAGAGTGAAAGACTGGTTTCGTATTTGATCCCAAGAAGCCTAGATTTCATCCTGTAAGCTATGGCTGACAAAGGCATAAACTCCAAGGCAGGGCAGGGATGGGAGAGGCTTGACATTTCAGTGGTAGAACAAGACCGGAGACACTAAAGGAGATGGACAAATCCAAGACAGATCGTGAGGTGCGACACGCACAAGGAAGAATGATGTATAGGAACACGGAGGAGGAAATGAAAAGATAGGAGACAACAAAAAGTTTGACTTTAGGTTTCACAGGTTTGAAATTTCTATCAGATGTCCACATGAGGATGTCCAGTGAGCAACTGGAAATGGGGGTATCAGGCCCAAGAGAGAAGCCAAAACTGGAAAAATAAATGGGGAGAGGAGGAACATATTGCACATAAAGGAACATACTAGCACATAAATGGTACCTCATTTTTTCTCTGAACTCCCATTGTTTAGATGTTCAATAAACATTTGTTGGGGAGATGCTTTATCTTCCCAACTAGATTAAGAATTGTTCAAGGAGATGTTTTCTACTTTTTGTGTATTCTCACAATACCTAGCATAAAATCTGGCACACAGAAGGCACTTAATAAGTTGTTTGTTAATGGGTGGATTGGTTTTTATTATTATTATTTTAATGTTTATTTATTTTTGAGAGAGCGAGCAAGAGCATGTGCACAAGGAGGGGAGGGGCAGAGAGAGAGGGAGACACAGAATCTGAAGCAGGCTCCAGGCTCTGAGCTGTCAGTACAGAGCCCGATGTGGGGCTCAAACCTACAAACCGTGAGATCATGACCTGAGCTGAAGTGGGATGCTTAACTGACCAAGCCACCCAGGCTCCCCAGTTGGTTTTTATTTTAAAAAGTTATTTTAACGAAAAGATTTCAAAAAGAATTAAATTTACTTTTAAAACCTAATTTTGGTTTCTCTGAAAGGTAATTGGTACCCTGCTGGTGGGAATGTAAAATGGTGTATCTTTTGAGGAAAACAGTTTGGTAGTTTCCTCTGTTAGAGAATCCTTATGTGACCCAGCAATTCCATTCCTAGATATATACACCCCAAAAATTAAAACCAGGGACTCAAATACTTGTATGCTACTGTTCATAACAGCATTGACTCACAACAGCCAAAAAGTGGAAACAACCTAAGTGTGCACCAACAGACGAATGGATAAACAAAGTGTCATATCAGCCATAAGATGGAATATTATCTAGCCTTTAAAATAAATGAAGTTCTGATACTCGTCACATACATCATGGATGAACTCTGAAACCACTATGAAGCCAGTCACAAAAGGAAAAATACTATATAATCCCACTTACATAAATTATCTATAACAGGCAAATTTAGAGAGACAGAAAATAGATTAGAAATTACCAGGGACTGCAGGGAAGGAGTTATCGCTTAATGGTTACAGTTTCTGTTTCAAGTTTTGTTGTTTTTTTTTTTAAGTTTATTCATTTATTTTTAAAAAGAGAGCACACGCGGGGGAGGGGCAGAGAGAGAGGGAGAGAGAATCCCAAGCAGGCTCCGCACTGTCGGTGTGCAGTCGAATGCGGGGCTCGAACTCAGGAACCTTGAGATCACGACCTGAGCTGAAGAACACCTACTGAGCTGCCCAGGTGTCCCGAGTTTTTTTTTTTTTTTTTTAAAGTTTATTTTAAGAGAGAGAGAGAGGGAGAGAGAGAGAATCCTGAGCAGGCTCCGCACCATCAGCGCAGAGCCTGGCAAGGGGCTCGAACTCACAAATCGGGAGATAAATGACTTGAGCCGAAATCAAGAGTTGGACACTCAACTGACTGAGCCACCCAGGCGCCCCTTAAGTTTTAAAAATAAAAGTCGTGACAGTTGCACAACACAGTGAATCGTACCTAATGCACTGAACTGCAAACTGAAAACGGTTAAAGTGATCTATTTTACATGTTTAATATATATTTGAACATAAAACCAGGAGGAGAGGAAGCAGAGTATTAAAAGGCTCTTATACACAAAATGGTATAATAATGGCGAAGGTAGAGTGTGATAAATTAAGGATGCATACTATAAACCCTAATACAACTCCATTAATCACAGAGCTATGGCCAATAAACCAACAGAGGAGATAAAATGGAATCACAGAAAATAATACGAAACAATCCAAAAGAAAACAGAGAAGGGAAAATAAATCGCGACTCCATAAAATAACCGAGATCTAAAGTTTGTGGGAAACTTGAAGTCTTAACATTCACCTCATATTAATGTGAACAAGTCACCTACCAAAAGACTCTCTCTCTTCACTTACACGGAAAAATCTCAGTTACAACTAGGCTGTAACAGGTGTGTACTGTGCGGTTGGGAATCATTTTCCTGTACTCACACTGCTGGCAAGTAGTGGAACTGTGACGGGAAGCAAAGCCTGTGTGATTCATACGCACTCTGTCTCTCGACTGCTTCTTTTGAAACTTCTCAAACCTTCAGAAAAGTTGAAAGAATGATACGTGCAGCACAGTTCACCTATTAAACAATTTCACAATTCACCAATTGTCAACGTTTTGCTACGTCTGCACTTTTGCACCTCTCCATCCACACCGGTTGGTTGCTTTGGAGTTTTGTCCCCAGACGTACTTCAGCCTTAAACACCTAACTGAACCCGTCGTGTTTTTTTTTAACCACCATGCTGTGTTGCCTCTTTTTCAAAAGAAGCATTCATTAACAAGAGATCGAACCATTTGGATCACTCTTCAAAAATCTGCAATGGCACCCCACCTCCTCCTGCATACGGTCTACAAAGTCTAGCACAGGCTTCTCTCTCTGAATGAGCTGAACCTGCCTTTCTTTTGCTTCCTTCCATGCTCTGGTGTTCTAGTCACCAATCTAGGAAAATATTAAGCATCCCTGGTTCCTCTGGGCCTTTCCTCATGTTGTTCACTCAGTCTGGAATGCCTTTCCTTTCTATCTCCATCTATCTTGGTCCTTTTCCTAATCCTTTAAGGCCCACCTCAAACGCCACTATGACGTATTGTTTCTGGTATAAAGCCCAATCAATGTAAGACGGAAAACTAAAATACCAAAGAGGAAAATAACGTCATGTAAAACCACGATCAAATAATAGTTCCTTGAAGAGTAAGTCACAGCTTTCAAAAAGATTTCATATACACCTCCCACTTGCCTCCTCAACAGATCCGAGAACAGATTATGAGTCCTCTCTTCCAATATGAGAAAAACCAAAGTTGTAGTCACTGCCTCAACTAGTAGGACCAAAGTCTCAACCCTCGTTTTCCAATTTCCAAGGTTCCCTCTCTTTCCAAAATACCACCTGACCCCCCAGATTTGTTTCCTTGCTAAGAAGTTTTCGGGGCTAGTTCAAATTGCCATTTTGTGGCCAAGCGCTCAACTCATAGTTCTGAGTCTTATTAATTTTAATCAGTGAAGGTGGCAAAACTCTTGAAGCTGTTGGCACAACATTATTGAAGCAGGTTTGGCAGAGGATTAAGAATGAAATCAATTTTATCTTTCACATTACACACGTGCACTGGTAATGTTTTCATTTTCTTTTTTTCTGTCAGGAGCAACAATGTAAAATTTATCTCTGTAACTGTACTTTGGCCAGAATAATAATTCAGATCCCAGCGGAGAGTCAAACAGGCCAAGCAGGTTGTTCCTACCTCCGTCTCCTTTTGCTGGCCCTCTAACTAGAATGGTGCTCGGGGCTGTGTTCATAGCTTTCCCTCTCACTTCTTTTAGGTTTCCGCTCAAATACTACCCTAGGCAGTTCCTTCCCAGACACATAATACAGCATCACTGCCGCCACCACGCCTCCCTCCCTCATCCCTGCCCTGTACTCCTGCCCCCCTTACTTTGCTTTATTTTTCTCCATGGCCCTTCTTACCATCTCATACTTTATTTATTTATTTATTTATTTATTTATTTATTTATTTAACTTTTGGTTAATTGTCTTTCTCATCAGTGCAGTAATTTGCTCTTTGGTTCACAGCTGTTATCTCCAGGGTCTTGAACCATGCTAGCACCTAATAAGTGCTTAACAAATATTTGTTGAGTGAATGGAGAAATGACAGTTGAACAGCTATGTAGTAAAGAAAAAGGAGTGACCTCTCTCTCTCTCTCCGCCTCCATGCGCCATAACTAAGTTTATGTCATGAAATTTCACTGTGGCAAGCATCTGCTTGGCGGAGGGGGGGGTCTATGCTCACTAAAAGCGAAGTCAATGATCAAAATCCTCACCCCTCGTGAATCCAATCTGGACCTCTCCCCAGCCCTGAATGTGTTATCTCTAGATCTACCCCTGGGAGGCAGCATATTATAGTTCAGTGATATTCAAGTGCGGTTTCTCAGGCAAATCCAGGGATGAGATCCAAGACTGAATCCCTGGAGACTCGGAGCCAGTGAGGTAAGGGCCCTACTAGGAGAATCATTGGATATGTCCTGGAGTTGAACAGATCTCTATTCAGATCCCAGCCACACTATTCAACAACTGTATGGCACGGGTGAAAAACTTCCTTTTACTCAGCATCATTTTCTCACCTGTAAAATGGGGATAACATTATCTAACTTGCAGGGCTGTTGTAAAGGTAGCACAAGTACCCAGCACAGTGCCTGGCACATAGCATTTGTTCAATAAACGACAGTTACTAGTCTGTCCTTCGAGATTCTTGACGGGGGAAAAAAAATGGGCTTCTGTCTTCCAGTAGGTTTGGCTTTCCTTTTCTCTCTTGATTTTCAAAAACAAGAACTTCTGCTTAACCCAATACTGGATATCACACTGGTTCCAGATTTGACATAAAGAGCCCTAGAGAAAAGGAGGGGGGCGGAAAAAAAGGTACTAGAATGGGTGCCAGAAAGTTTAAGTCCTGAATGCTCCCAACTCAGGTGGTCCCCAATCCGTGCAAAAAAAAAAAAAAAAAGGGACTCAGCCTTATATTCTATGAGTTTGGGAGAGGTGGGTACAAGTCCCAGCTCTGCAAATGACATGCTGTATAATTTCAGGAGAGGACCTGGCCCTCCCTCTCTGTGTCCTTTCAGTGTTCCCAACTATCCAGTGAAAGATTACAACTTAGTCTATGAGTCTCGAAGTACAGTCCCTGATTTGTACTTAACCAGATGTGTGGTTTTAAAAACCAAGATAATGAGGTCCTCTCCCGTGTCCAAGCCTGGTTCCCCATCTGTCCGAGGGTGGGACGCTGGGTGGTGGCGGCGGCTCCTATCTCCTAGGTCTTTCTCCCAGTTTTCCGAGTTTGAGACGCCTAGACGAGGGCTCCAACACAAGAGCAGCACGGCTATCTACGAGGTGCGGGGCATCCGCGTGATGTGGGGTGGAAGGTGGGTAGCCCTGAGGCCGAGGAGTGGGGTCGGAATCGCCGCAGCGACAGTCGGGGGCTTTCACCCTGCTCCGGGTCTGCGGACCGAGGGTACAACCCTGACGCACACCCACCTACAACGGCCTGGCCACGACGCCCACGTCGACCGTTGGTCCGGGCTTCCTGCCACCACGTCTCCGGCACAGGCCAGAACGACCCTAAGAGGGGCCCGCTGACCGCGTGGAGGCCGGCACCGCCCGGTTCCCCCTTCTCGCGTCCCCTCCCCTCTTCTCACCTCTAGGTCCCTGGCCTCCCCGTGCGACGAGGCCCCGCGGCACGTCCTGCGCCGTGGCGAGGCTGAGGGGACACAGCAGCGCCGGCAGAGGTAGCCCGGTCCCGGGCCGGCCTCCCTTTAACCGGCCCGTCCCCTTCCCCGCCCATCGCCCGGCCCCCGAGGAAGGCGGGGCCCCACCGGGCGGGACCGCGGAGAGCGGCCTGGAAGCACCGGCGGAGAGGTGCGGAAGACCCAGCCAGTACGACGGCCCGGACGGTGGCAGTCACGTGGCCCCGCGGGCGAGCGACGCGGCCGCCAGCCAATGACGCGGCCCGGACCGCGGGGGTGCCGCCCCCTGGCTGTTTTCCTCCTCACGATTGGCTGTCCGGCAGGGCCGCGAGTCCCTGGTTCTTCGGGAGGTTCCTTCTCCGCTGGGGGCTGTGAGGAATTATCAGCGGTTTTGCACCTGAACCCTGAAAGCGTAGCAAGGAAAAGGTGTCCGGAGAGACCCGGAAGCTTTCGGTCTAGAGTGGTTAAGTGTTCTGCCTTTTCGAGCTGGAAGGTCTTTATCACTGATCCCTTGGGACCCTGTCCCCTCCCACTCTCCCTTTGTAGATGTGGAATGAAGATCCTAAATGGGGAAAGGTCAGCTGGAAAGTTAGGGGCTTTACCATTAGTGTAACTTACTCTCCACTGAAGGTCCCAATTAGCCAGAGACGCCTTTTAAGATGTGAATAAAAATGTAAAAATAAATATGAGACGTAATTCCAACTTCGCTTAAAATCCTCAGTGGCTTTTCTTGACGTTATAGATAAAATTAAATTCCTCCCTATGCTTTCGAGGACCTGAATGTTCTGGACCGGCGCCTTTCTTACCTGGCATCCGTCCCTCTCTCTCTGCTCTCCACCCATCCTGGCCTCCTTTGCCAGCCAAGCTTGTTCTCTTTCGGGACCGACCACTGGTTCCTGCTGCCTGGTTTCTTTCTTGTCTCAGGTCTCAGTTTAAATTCCCACTCTCTCTCCCCTACCCTTCCAGTCACATCTGAACGTGTCATCCTGATTTAATTATCTGCCCCGTAACTGGGCGCTATCTGACGTCAAATATATGTTTATTCATTCTCTCTTGTTTATAGCCTGCGGGGGTTCGCTGGACAGGAGTGGAAGGTCAAGAGCACCTGCGAAAGAAGCAAAAACGGTTAACTTCCTTTCCTTCCCTTTCCAATGAACCTCTTCACACTAATTTTAAGGAACTCCCTTTCTTGCCTAGAGATGATCCTCAAGTTTCTGTCAACCATCAGATTCAGAGCTTCCAGAAGTCACAAGTCATATGGGGAATCAGAACACCTGGGTTTACTCCTGATGCTGTCCCTTGTGACTGGAGATAAGTCAATGGACATCAAAGGTAGTTAATGCCTGCCCCCTTCCTGCCAGACGCACCTGATGTGTCCTTCCTTCCCAGTCGTGGCCAGGGTCAAGTAAGACAGTGGGTGTAAGGTACTTTGTCACTCCCTATAGGCTGCAGAACATACGATGGCAACAGATGCTGATTTCTGGATGTATATTTCTGGATGCACAAAACTCTTCACATTCATTATTTAATCCTTAGAGCAGCTTTCAAGGAGATGCTATATTATGATTCTCCCTTTATAGGTAAGGAAACTAGACTCAGAGATGTTAGGTGACTAGCCCAAGGTCCCAGTTAATAAGTGACAGTAATATGATTTTGTCCCAGTTACACCTGACTGCAAAGCCCACTCTTAACCCCTACATCCACCGTATTGTCAAACGTAAGAGTACACCTTGCATCCTTGCATGTAACAGACACCAGTAAAACCTGGTTTAATATAACAACAGCTATCATTTTCTTTCTCTTATTCCATACATTTTAGTTTTTAAATAGTATGCATTTTTTTCTTTTTTTTTTTTTTAATGTTTATTTATTTTTGAGAGAGACAGAGCATGCAAGCCGGGGAGGGGCAGAGAGAGAGGGGACAGAGGATCTGAATGGGACTCTGGGCTGACAGCTGAGAGCCGGATGCAGGGCTCAAACTCATGAACCGTGAGATCCTGATCTGAGCTGAAGTCAGATGCTCAACCGACTGAGCCACCCAGGTGCCCCTAAAACAGTATACGTTTCTTTTTTAAGTTTATTTATTTGTTTTAGGGGGGAGGAGGGGCACAGAAGGAGAGAGAGAGAGAATCCAAGCAAGATCCGAGCTGGCACAGAGCCCAGTGCAGGGCTTAATCTCATGTTACATGAGATCGTGACCTGAGCTGAAATCAAGAGTCGACACTCAACCAACTAAACCACCCAGGCACCCCACATTCCATCCATTTTAATTTACATTACAGGTGAGGAAACTGAGGATCACAGTATTAGGTTACTCAGCAAGGTCACGCAACTGACAAGTAGTGGATTTTGAGGTGGAACGGTGGGGGATTTCCGAACTGAGAGCTGCCTGAGGCCAAAACCCAAGAACATATGGCTATGACCCAGTGCAAGGAGAAGATGCTAGAGAGGAAGCTTTAGGACAGTCATTGGTGCCTCTCTCCCTTCCAGTTCAGCATCTCAGACTGCTATTTAATGTTGTGGCCCTCTCTGCCTCCCCACATACACATCCCCAGGGGCTCCATGGAACTGGACTTTGGTCTGCTACTCCTACCATAGTTCATCAGTGCTCTACTACTCTGCAGCAGGAGTCTCAGAAGTGAAACAGATCACCAAATCCCTACTAATCTGCTTTTCCTCAGTAACAGCAGTTCAGCCGCCCAGGCAGCCAGAACCCAGGTCTCTTTACCCCTCCCATGTGAGTCTGGGCATTTCCCCTCCTGTTGGTCTCAGGGTTCACAGAGGTGCTAGCAGCTGGAAGGTCACGTATAATAGCCATTATTCTATCCCAAACTGCTTTCCAAAGAGTAACTAAAGTGGGGGTGGTTGTGGGCCAGCGAATAAGTCATTTCCGGTGAGCGGCCACTTCAGGATTTGCCTCCTCAGTGCTTTCTGACCAGCCACACTTCCCAGGTGGGACAGGTCACTTGCTCTGAGGCCTTGCTCTAGTGGGCCCCAAACTGACTCCCATCATTGGAGAGGCTATTCCCGATTTGCTATTCTGATTTATTTTCACTGCGATGGGTGTTGTACCTTTTTTTTTTTTTTTTAATTTGATTGTCCTTGGAAACAGGTAACATGTACACATAAATAAATTCAAAAAATCAAAGAGTTTTCAATGAAAAGTAATTCTCCCACACTAGCCATTCTTTACCCCGCTGTTCCTTCTGGGGGCAGACACGGCACCAGTTTCCTGTGTTACCTTCTGGTTATTCTATAGCAGCAGTTTCCAAATCTGGCTGCACATCAGAATCTCCTGGAGAACCTTTAAAAGATAACAAGTAGTATTCCATACTACTTGGCAGTGAGAAAGAATGAAATCATGCCATTTGCAGCAATGTGGATGGAACTGGAAGGTATTATGCTAAGTGAAATAAGTCAATCAGAGAAAGACAGATATCATATATTTTCACTCATTTGTGGATCTTAAGAAACTTAACAGACGACCATGGGGGAAGCGAAGGGGAAAAATAATTACAGAGAGGGAGGGAGGCAAACCATAAGAGACTCTTAAATACAGAGAACAAACTGAGGGTGGATGGAGGTGGGGAGAAGGGAAAATGGGTGATGGGCATTGAGGAGGGCACTTGTTGGGATGAGCACTGGGTGTTCTATGTAAGGGATGAACCATGGGAATCTATCCCAAAAACCAAGAGCACACTTTATACACTGTATGTTAGCCAATTGGACAATAAATTATATTAAAAAAATAAAAATAATAAAATAATAAAAGATAACAATGTTTGGATCCCAGGAGATTCTAATGCACACAGAGGGTTGGCAAACCAGTGATCTATGCGTTTTCAAGACCAAATCTCTTTAAACAAAAGGGGCCTACAATATACACATTTTGCACCTTTTAGAAATTAATACGATACATTGAAGACTATTCCGTATCAGTGCATCAAGAGATCCTTTCTTTTTTTTTTTTCTTTTCTATTTTTTTAATTTACATCCAAGTTAGTTAGCATATAGTGCAACAATGATTTCAGGAGTAGATTCCTTAATTCCCCTTACCCATTTAGCCCACCCCCCCAAAGTCCCTCCAATAGTAACCCTCTGTTTGTTCTCCATATTTAAGAGTCTCTTATGTTTTGTTCCCCTCCCTGTTTTTATATTATTTTTGCTTCCTTTCCCTTATGTCAAGAGATGCTTTCTGGCTGTCTATTGCTGAGTAACAAATCGGTCAAAACTTAGTGGCTTAAAATAATAAGCCACTCGGGGCGCCTGGGTGGCGCAGTCGGTTAAGCGTCCGACTTCAGCCGATCGAGGTCACGATCTCGCAGTCCGTGAGTTCCAGCCCCACGTCAGGCTCTGGGCTGATGGCTCGGAGCTTGGAGCCTGTTTCCAATTCTGTGTCTCCCTCTCTCTCTGCCCCTCCCCCGTTCATGCTCTGTCTCTCTCTGTCCCAAAAATAAATAAAAAAACGTTGAAAAAAAAATAATAAGCCACTTATTGTGGCTTAAAATAATAATCGTTTTGTTAAATCATACAGTTGCTGTGGATCAGGAATTTGGTAAGAGCTGAACTGGATGGTCTCTTATGGACCTATAGTCAGATGGCGGCCAGATTGGAGAAAGTGCATGGGGATGAAGCAAATGAAGGACGTCTGGACGTCTTCATGGAGTCTCAGGACCTCTCCTTGTGGGCTCTCTGTGTGGGCTAGCCTGGGTTTCTTCACACCACAGCGGTCTCAGGGCAGTCTGTGCTTAAATGACAGCTAAAGGCTTCAAGAGCCAGTGTTACAGCGAATAAAGAGAATGCTGTACAGCCTTTTACAATCTAGCCTCGAAAGCCACATAGCTTCACTTCTATTGCACTTGGTTGGTTGAAAGTCATAAAAGCCTGGCCAATTTCAAGGGCGGGGGGGTGGGCAATAGACCCCAAGTCTCCATGGGAGAAGTGTCAAAGTCACATTGTAAGAAGGACATGCGGGATGGGAAATATCATCGTGGCTGTGTTTGGTCACAGCAGTTGAACAGTATTTCAATGTTTCGTTCACTGTCGTTAATTTAAGCATTGAGGGACATTGTTGTTGTTTCCATTCTTCTAATTGTACAAATGGTGCTTTGACCTATTATAATGCTTTCCCTGTGCCCTCTATCCCTCCCTAGAAGGGGCTTGGTCTTTTGATCACTTGCCCCTCAGGGCCACTGTGTGGTACAACACGAAGTAACCATTCTCAGGCTCAGGAAGAGATCCCTTCCCACTTTGGGCCTCTGAGGAAAATTATGCTAAACTGTCCCAGATGAGGAAAGAATGGAGAACCAAGTGGTCGGGGGAAGGGAGATTTGAAAGCCTCCCCACAGCTGAGACATGGGCTAGGCTTTGCAGGATGCTTGAGTGGCAAGAATCTGGGCCTCTCTCTGCCCTGGGCAGGTAGGAAAGCCTCCCATATGGGTTGCCCTGGGAGGCTAAAGTCATAGCAAGGACTCCTGAACCATTGTGAAGAGCAGAATGGTTGGCCTTTCAGGGGCCATACCAACTTGAACAAAGGGTACATTTATGGTAGCAGTGTGAACAAAAGGCCAGAGGGTTGTTTTCTGTCTGTATCGAGTTAGAACAATATACCTTCACATGAACCTGGGGTGGGACAGCAGTCACAATAATTACCAGGATTTAATATCTTGCCAGCACTGTGGGATGGGGACTTGGAACATATAACATTTGATTTGGAGAAAGAAAAGAAATGTGATTCTTAACCAGGATGAAGGAGCACAAGTCACTCTTAGTACAAATATTTAGGTACAGAAAATGATCTGTTATTTGACTTTTTACAGTGATCACAAGCCCCAGAATCCCAGATTTGTTCTTCTGGGGATATGTGCTAGGTGCTATGGGAGAGGATCATTCAAAATACAACATGATCTTTGCATTAAAATATTGACTTTTCCATTATATCTTTACTTAAACTCTTGAATTTTTGGATAGCCAAGACAATATCTTCAAGGATTAACAGTGAGGTTGTTTTGTCTTTCTGGGAAAGTTTTTTCTTAACAAGGTAAGAAAATAACCAAGAAAGTATGCAAAGATTTCACTATGCAAATATTCACTGGGAGTACCAAAAAATTAGAAATAGCCTAAATAACCAACGGTTGGAAATATGTTAAACAAATTATGGTACAGCCGCACAATGGAAGTCTATGAGCCATTAAAGAAGAGTATTCAATGGCACAGAAAGCTATTTACAAATTTTATTACACAAAAAAAATACATATTACATAGTCAGCTTTGTCATAAAAATTATATTTATATAAGTATAAAAGAAAGATGTACATCGAAATGTTTTCTCTGGGTGGTAATTCTTATGTTCTTTTTATTTGCCTGTATTTTCTCAATTTTCTACAACACCAAGATGTATAACATTATAAAGAGAAAAATAATAAAAGTTTTTGTTTAAAAAAATAGGAAAATAGACATATTTGCATTACTTCTGCTTTCTACAAATACCACTGCCTCATACTTAGCTTATATTATCATTATTAAACATTACGTTTACTGAGAACTGGCCGTCAATGAAGTTCAATAGATACACTACCTCCAATCCTCACAACAGCTCTATAAAATAAGTATTATTGTTATCCACAATTTCCAAACGAGAAAACTGGGACCAAATGTTAAGTATTTTGCCAAATGTCAAAGTTTGTGAATGATAGAAAGAGGATTCAAACTCAACCCACGTTGGATCCAAAGCCCAGGTGCACTCTCCTGCGTGTTGCCCTGTCTACTGCTGTGGTCACAAGGCAGGTATTCACGACCTAATGTTATCGGTCTTTTCAGGAGTCCCCAGAGTTCCTAACCATTTTTGAGTTACAGATACCTTTCAGAATCTGAGCTTTAGGAAAATGCACAGACAGTTAAAATGCACATAGGACAAACTTTTACCAGGCTCATCCATTAACCCATCTTAGACCCTCAGAGTTCAAACAAGGAGAACATCACAGACTAGCCAAGCTTCAGGGACAGACCAACAGGTAAGCCAAGTAGTTGAATCAAGTTACTAAGCCAACACATGGCCGAACAATTTGGAACTGATAACAACTGTAGGTCAAGGGTAAGAACAAGTGAAACATGGGAATGAGCCAAGGTAAATATAAATGAGGGTGGAGACCAACCAGGCTGTTCCAGCAGTTATAAGGATGGAGCCGGGAACTGCCTTCCCTTCTGTGGCTTCACCTAGGACATGGAGTTTGACAAGCCAGGAGAGAAAAGGCCTTCAACCAGGAAATGGAGGCCCAGTCAACATTTGACACCAGTGAAATGTGCAGAAGGGGAATACTCAGTGCCAAGTTTCCTAGGGGGGGCCCGATAACACGTGAATTACCCAGGCCTACACCACTCTTTCTCATGTCTCTCTTTCCCAGTCAGCCAGAAAGGAAAGTCTTCCACACTCTCCTTGCTTCTATGCCCACTCCCTTCTCTCCACTCTCTCTACCCCCATCCTAGACCCGTTCCTTTGCTCTGGGAAGATTGCAACCACCTCCTTACTGACTTACTAGCCCCAGATTCATCTTCCTAATGCTGGTGTTTGAAACCTCTTTGCCACATCCTCAGCTTGCATACCTTCAGTGACAGGGAGCACACTATCTTTAAGGTAATCCAGTTAATCTTTGAAAGTTATGCCCACTTAGTTAGCTAATGATGATTGGATAACTACTATTAAATTGAGCTGTATGAGATTGCCATTTGTGTAGGACAAAAATAGTCAAATAGGGGTAATTTCATAGGGTTCAACTTAATATACCCTGGGTACATAGCTTTGCACTCTACTATATACTATCTCACTTAATCTCCCCAACAGTCCTGGCAAACCATAAGAGACTCATAAATACTGAGAACAAACTGAGGGTTGATGGGGAGTGGGAGGGAGGGTAGGGTGGGTGATGGGTATTGAGGAGGGCACCTGTTGGGATGAGCACTGGGTGTTGTATGGAAATTAATTTCACCATAAATTTCATTTAAAAAAAAAGCAAAATGAGGGCCAGGGGAAATTAAATAATTTACACAGATAGTAAATGACAGGCCCAGGTCTGAGTCCTGAACTCTACCTCTTAAGTGCTCTGGGTACTGCCTTCTTATAATAACCTCTACCTCTGTGCTACTCTCTGGGTCCCCCTTGAACAAACTGGCATGATCTCCACCCCCAACAGTCTTTCAGAGCTTCCTCCCAATCGAATGTCCCTGGTTCCTTTACTATTGCTATTAACAGGAAGGATGCACGATGGGGAGCCTATGGAGAACTTTCACCCAACGTTGGAATTTATGGCACTAATATGCTGACCATTCCTATTCCTTCCAAAAAACCGCCTCACCAAACACCTTTCCACAAATGCCTCTCCTTGACCCAGTTGGTGCCTTGCTTTGTCCTATTTCTTTCCTTTATTCCGTCTTTTTACCTCCAAACTCGGAGCCTTAAAATCACCTATGGCCCCAGCAATTACACTGCTGGGTATATACCCACTACAGTTGAAATCATATGCCCATAAAGAGGAATTGAGTTTTGATACATGCTACAACGTGGGTGAACCTTGAAAACATCATGCTAAGTGAAAATAGTCTGGGCCACATATTGTATAGTTCCATCTATATAAAATGTCCAGAAGAGGTCAATCATTAGAGAGAGCAAATAGATTAGTGGTCACCAGGGGATGAGAAAGTAGATTAGTGGGGGTGTACCATAACAAACATACTAAAAACCACTGAACTCTACACTTTATACCCTTTACAAGGGTGAACTTTATGTTATATGAATTATATATCTCAATTCAAAATAATTCAAGTCACTTATGACTAGCGTCACCTGACTTTTCAAAACTTTTCAGTTTCTTCACCTGTGAAATGTGGACCTCGGAATAAAGATTATTCTAAATAAACAGTTCCAGCTAGTCTTTCTGGAGAATCCTTTAGGAAGGCTTATGATCAGGAACAGACAGGTCAGCCGTTCCTGGTCAGCCCTCCTCCACTCTGAGCCCATCTGGAATCATGGGTCCAGGCATGTTGTAGATACAGTATTAGATGTTTTGTGGATAGGGAAATATTGCTTTGTGGATAAGGAAATCAACAAAGCCTTGTTGAGGACAGACTTTCTCAAGGTCACAGAATGAATCAGTGGCATTGCTGGGTCTACAGTCCTGTTTTCTTCTTTCTAGTAGTACATGTTCTTTTTTAGACTAGATTACACAGAAAAATCTTTCCTGACCCTACAGGTAGCCCCTCCTCCTAGTAAAAGAAGCTTCAGATTTCCTTCTGCTGATATTCTGAAATCAGGCCCATTTAGCAAGCATGCTAGGAGGTCACCTGCTGCAAATATCTGCTTATCTGTTCCTACCCAATAATTAGAACTGAAGTCTTTCAAAAGGCTTGGTTTCTTCATTCGGGCATATTGAAAAATGAGGTAAAAGTAGATTTCTTGTGGAACAGTGGCTTATATTCCCACCAGAACTAAGCCTGGTGGGTATATTATGGGAAAGCACATGGGCTGAGCTTTTGTGATTTTGAAAATAGATGAAGTTTTACTCCTATCCTCAAAGAGCTTGAGTTTGAGGAGAGTGCAGATGTGCAGAAGTAATACAGCCTAGAATAAAGAAACTCCCATCAGGATGGAAGGAAACCAATAGTTTGGGGATTCCAAATAGGAAAAGAGTCTAGCTGGGACATCAAAGTATCCATGGAGGGAATGGCATTGGGACTGGGTAGAAGGGACAGGCAGAGGGCACATAAAGAACAGAGGTGAAAAACCCAGAAAAAAAAGACAAACACTAGGGTTGAGCTTAGAGTCCTTGTAGAGAAATTGTGAAAAGCAAAGCAGAAACAGTATTGGGGCCACCTTCTGGAGATCTGTTAATGCCAGGATTAAGAA
Organism: Panthera uncia; assembly: GCF_023721935.1. Lineage (NCBI taxonomy): Eukaryota > Metazoa > Chordata > Mammalia > Carnivora > Felidae > Panthera > Panthera uncia. Next base: position 110,944,493 of record NW_026057577.1, read on the forward strand.
AAGTTGCTGACTTACTGAGGGGAGGAGGTGGTGTAAGAACGGTCTGATATACCCTGGTAGAGCCTTGGAGAGCAAAATTAGCATTATTTATCCAAACCCTTACAGAGCTATAAGCTTTTTGGGCCTGGGATCTCACTGCTAGGTATTTTTACTTAAAAATATAAAGATGTTCATTACAGCATTATTTACAATACTAGAAAATTATACAAACAACCTAAATATCTAACTGTAGAGCCATGGCTCTCAACAGAGATGATTTTGATCCCAGGGGACATTTAGAAATGTCTGGATTCATTTTTGGTTGTTACAACTTGAAGGGGAATTCTACTGGTGCCTAGTAGGTGGAGCCCAGGGGTGCCGCTAAATAAACATCCTACAATATATAAGACAGCCTCCACAACAAAGAATTACTGGCCCATATGTTGATAGTGCCAAGGTTGACAATATGTATGTATTTATATATACATAGACTTATAGATTTATATATAAATCTTTAAAATATATGTGAAATCTTATAAATAATATATATCTTAATATTTTCCTAGAGTGTGTGTGTGTGTGTGTGTGTGTGTATTCCACATATTTAAAAATATCCAAAAAATATTGGCAATGATAGTATCTGGGATTACGTTTGATTTCAACTTTTTCCTTTGTGTCTTCTTGTATTTTCTAAGTTGTACTCAAGAATATATAAGAGTTTTGATTTTGTATTAGGGTTCTCTAGAGAATTGACTCATATGGTTATGGTCCCACAGTCTGCTGTTTGCAAACTGGAGAACCAGGAAAGCCATTGGTATAATTCAGTCTGAGTCCAAAGGCTGAGAACCAGGGGACCAACAGTGTAAGTCCTGGTCTGAATCTGAGGACCAAGGATGCCCATATCGAAGGGCAGGAGGAGGTGGATGTCCTAGTTCAGACAGAGGGCAAATTCATCCTTCATCCACCTTTTTGTTCTCTTCAGGCCCTCTGCAGATTCGATGATGCCAGCTGTACTGGTCTACCAATTCAAATGTCAATCTCTTCTAAAAACACCCTCATAGACACATCCAGAAGTAATGTTTTATCAGCTCTCTGGGTATCCTTTAGCCCCATCAAGTTGGCATATGAAATTAACCATCACAGACTTACAATTAAAACACTTTTTTACTGAGCATCAAGAATGTGGGGCAGCATCACAAGGCCTAGGGAATCAGCCCTGGCAGGTCCCGCCCTCACGGAAGTCACAGTAGAGATGTGAAGACAAACAAAAGACAAAGAAACAAAAAACAAACAAGATAATTTCTAACAGTAATAAATGCAATCGAAGAAATAAATAGGATGATGTGACGGGCAGGACCTGGGGAGGGCACATACTTGGGATAAGACAACGAGGCATGATTAGCATGAGCTGACACCTTGAGGTCGAGAAGGAGGTGGTGTGCAGAGAGCTGGGAAAGAGCATTCCAGATAGAGGACTCACGTTATTTATGGTGAGGACGTTTGGAGAAATTCCGGTCGCTGCATGGCCCGCCAGACCAAGGGGCCACCTGTGTATACAGTGCGGAATGGACGCAATACCCCGAGAATTTATCACACGCTACAATAAAGGAAGTAATCTGCTTTCCATTAAAGTTCATTTGCAAAGTTCAAAGTGCCAGCAACAGTCTATTAGCCTGCATTCCACAGTGTTTACAACACAGAGACACCAGGTTCTCGCACCCACGTTCATGGAAATGAAAGCACATTTTCATCTCAGAAGGAGAATGTTCTCTTTCTCCCCAAGTGTCCTGGATGGAGGATACTTCAGTGAAGAGTCAGGTGTTTCAAGATTCAAAAAGAGCTGATAGCATCTAGACTGTTGTGTACATTTCTGACTGACAGTCCAAAAAGGTACGGATTGTAGCCAGAAAAACCACATTAAAGTGCCAAGAGAGGGACACCTGGGTGGCTCAATTGGCTGAGCGTTGGCCCTCAGCTCAGGTCATGATCTCACAGTTTGTGGGTTTGAGCCCCTCATCGGGCTCTGCGCTGACAGCTCAGCCTGGAGCCTGCTTCGGATTCTGTGTCTCCCTCTCTGTCTGTCCCTCCCCCACTCTCTCTCTCTGTCTCTCTTTCTCTCTCTCAAAACTAAGTAAGCATTAGAAAAATTAAAAATAAATAAAAATAAATAATATTAAAGAATCGTTGAAGTCTAAGCCTGGGAAAGGTGCAGCTTCTTAAATCGGGAGACCCATAAGTGCCAGACTCATGATGTACACAGGGAAGCAGGCTGAATGGTGAGCATGTGCAGTGAGGCCATCCTGGGGAGGACCTGGGAAACAGGGCACAGAAGGGTGGGGTGAGGGGTCGGGGGATGGGAGCTGGGTGGGCAGTCCCTCTCAGCTCTAGCCATCCCTGCCAGGGAGGAAAGTGGGCACAGAGTTGCTGACTCTTCTGATTCTCCAAGAGAAGCTGAATAAATCTCCTAAACAGCAAATGCAGACTTCTGTGTCGAACGTTGCAGAAAAACACCCTACAGGGCAGAGAAAACACACCTACAGGAGCAGGTGTGCTGCCTGTGTGTAGGTGAAAACACACCTAGAGCAGGTGTCCCTGTGCTGTCTGTTGGCAGCCTCTGCTTCGGGGTTGTTTTTAGTTTTGCCCACCTCCTGCTCTGTTTAGAAATCCCTTCTCCGCTCGTAGGCCAAGGTGAAAAGGAAACTCTCACCTTCTCCCATCTGGGGCTTGGCAGCATCTGGAACACTGATCCTCATAATCCTTGTTCTCGGGAAATATTAATGATTTAATCTCCCGAGCTCCCTCCCTCCCTCACCTCTGCAGCCATACCAGCTGAAATCCACGGGCCAGACCCACAGAAGCCCAGGTTGGAACAAAACGCTTCCTGACTCAGTTTTGCCACGGACCATCAAACCGCCCTGGGAAGGCCAGCTTCAGCCCTTCCACGCAAGCGGCCAGAGGGATTCCAGCCATGGGTGAGGTGACAGCAGAGGAGGTGGAGAAGTTCCTGGACTCGAATGTCAGCTTTGCCAAGCAGTACTACAACCTCCGCTACCGGGCCAAGGTCATCTCGGACATGCTGGGGGCCAAGGAGGCCGCGGTGGACTTCAGCAATTACCACTCGCTGAACAGCGTGGAGGAGAGTGAAATCATCTTTGACCTCCTGCGGGACTTCCAGGAGAATCTGCAGACCGAGAAATGCATCTTCAACGTCATGAAGAAGCTGTGCTTCCTTCTGCAGGCAGACCGCACGAGCCTGTTCATGTACAGGGTCCGAAACGGCATCGGGGAGCTGGCCACGCGGCTCTTCAATGTTCACAAGGATGCTGTCCTTGACGAATGCCTCGTGGTGCCCGACTCGGAGATCGTGTTCCCCCTGGATATGGGTGTGGTTGGTCACGTCGCACACTCTAAAAAGCTCGCCAACGTCCTCAACACAGAAGAGGTACCCTCTTCCCCACAAGAAGGAGGGCGGGGAGGCATTATTCCATGGAGTCCCGGTGGGTACAAGCAGGGCGGGGAGCTGCTGGCCATCCAGACTGGGCTGGTGATGGTTTGGCACTTCTCTTTATTTATCGGCTTATAACATTTTATTTTGGGGGGGAAAAAATCCAAACCTAACAGAAGAGTCTAAATACAGTACAAACAACTATCTACCTTTCATCCAAATGCATCAGTTGGTCATGCCTTGCCTCATTTGCTTTATCTCCATTTTTTTCGGACCCCTATGGGAGTCGACAGCTTGTACTGTATTTCCAGACATGCTGTGTATTTCCAGAACAGGGACGTTTCTCACATATGCACACCACGGTAACGAGATCCAGGAAATGTAAGCTTGATGCAATACCATCGTCTAATCAACAGTCCGTATTCAATTTTTGCCAGTTGCCTCAATTACACCCAAATAGCGCCAGCTCTTTAGTCCCCTCAAATCTGAAACAGTTTTTCAGACTGTGTTGGTTTCCATGACACGGATGTTTTTGAGACATACAGGCCAAATACTTTGCAGAGATGTCCCTCCACTTGGGCCCGTCTGTGTCTTCCTGATTAGAATCAGGTCGTGTGTTCCCATCAGGAGTAACATAGAGGGGACGTCGTGGTTATCTTTGCGCATTCCATCAGGGGACATTTGGTGGCAGCCTGCCTCGTTACTGGAAATGTTAACGGTACTGCTTGGTTAAGCCCTTGGCTCTCGTTTCATCTTTTTTAAAAAATTTTAAGTTTATGCATTTATTTTGAGAGAGACAGAGACAGCACAAGTGGGGGAGGGGCAGAGAGGCAGAGAGAGAGAGAGAGAGAGAGAGAGGGAGAGAGAGAATCCCAAGCAGCCTCTGCGCTGTCAGGGCAGAGCCTGACCTGCGGCTCAAACTCATGAAACTGAGAGACGGTGACCTGAGCCGAAACCAAGAGTCGGATGCTTAACCCCCCTGAGCTGCCCAGGTGCCCCTTGGCTCTCACTTGTGAGTCCAGCCTTCTGTGAGATTCTACTGGCAGCTCTGGTGTAGGCCTCTTTGATCACCGGGGACAGAGCACTTCATGCAGATCTCCCCATGGCCCTCTGCCCCAGGGCCAACTCCTACTTATCCTTTAGATCTCAGCCTAAAGGTCACTTCTTCATGGAGGCCCTCCCGTATCTCTCTGTTACAGGCTCCTTCCCCAAACCATTTTTCATAATAAGCCTGGGGGCCAGGGACCATGCCTGCCTTAATCTCCACTTTATCCCAGCAAATGTCTGGCACAAAGCAGATGCTCAGCAAATACTTGGCATAAAAGATTCACCATCAAGTAATTATGCTTAATTCCTTTAACACCTACCTTGCCCAAAACAATGTTTGCCCCGTGGGAGCAGGGCCCAAGTGGGTCTCACGTATTGCAGCACTGACCCGACCAGGAGCCTGTGTTCAATCATTTCTAAGATGCAGCCTGGACATTATGTGATTTTGCTCACCTGACTTCTGGTCTTAGTTCAGATTAAGGGTCATAAGGTTAAAAGGGGACAGAGGGGGTCTCACAGATGATGTCATCTGACTGTCTCATTTAACGGATGAGGAGCCTAGAGCCATGAGAGCTTGAGAAGGGGCTTGTCCAAAGTCACCAAGGAGTTAGGGCAGAGCCAGGCCCTCCCATCCACAAATGCAGGAATTCAAACGGGTCATCTTGTTTTTAATGTTTATGTATTTATTTTGAGAGAAAGAGATAGATCAAGCGGGGCGGGGGGGTGCAGAGAGAGAAGGAAAGAGTAAGAATCTCAAGCAGGCTCCACACTGTCAGCGCAGAGCCCGATGGAGGGCTTGACTTCACGAACTGTGAGATCATGACCTGAGCCCAAATCAAAAGTCAGATGTTCAACCAACTGAGCCACCCAGGCGCCCCAGGTCATCTTTTTTGACGTGGGTTCATTGACAAGATAAGAAGCACAGACTTTGGCCTCTGGGGCGATAGTTTTTTTGGAAATACACTGGGCTGGATCTCCCATGGGGTTCGTCTTTCCCTTGTTTCCCCTTGGACGTCCAAGGGTGGGGGTCGTGTTTCTGCCTCCAGGGGACTTTCAGCTGGACTGGGGACTGTTCTCCCTTCAACTCTCTCTAGACTTTCATTGTAGCCAACATAGATTGCCACGGTCTTCAGACGTAACTGATTATCACAGATGGTGGAACCAAAACCCAGAAAGGATGGGGCACCTGGGTGGCTGAGTCATTTAAGCATCTGACTCTTGCTCTCAGCTCAGGTCTTGATCTCAGGGTCCTGAGTTGGGCTCTGGGTTGGGTGTGAAGGCTACTTAAAAACAAAAATCAAAACAAAACAAAACACAACAACAACAACAACAATAACAAAAACACCCCAGAATGGTTAGTAAGTTGCTCAGAGCCACTCTGATAGAAAGTGGCAGAGCAGGTATTTGAATTCAGGCACTCTGGCCTTGTGCCCACACTCTTCACTGCTCAGCTATTCTCTTCTTCTTCCTTATCTATAAAATGAGGGCACTGGACTAGATGCTATTCACCACTGGTCATTTCAAATCGTATAGCAGAGAATAAAGAGGTTAAACTTTGAGGTCAGATCTGGATGTGAGTCATGACTCTGTGACTTTTTAAGAATCGTGCTTCGGCGTATTTTTGAGCCTATCTGGGCTCACTTCCTAATTCATAAAATGGGACAGGAATACCGACTGCACAGTGTTGTCGTAGGATTAAAGGAGAGAATTATTTCTCATCTAGCAAGGTTCTTGGCACATTGTTATGGCTCCTACTGGCCGATCCTGCTCCTTATTGTTATTGTTATTATTTTGTTGTTGTTAAGGCTCTATTCTAAGGGAGGGATGCTGTACCAGGTCTGTGTGGGAGTTGGATAAGAAGGTCCTTCTGGAGCTTTCAGTTTAGATTCTGTTGGTGGGAAAAACAGAAGAGAGGCGCTAAGAGGTTCTGTAGATCCTGGTGTTAAGTGACTGAGGATTTAGGCAGATGCTCTGATGCTAATGTATCCTTGTTGAAGAGTTGGCTGAGCCTCTGTGCTAAGGGATGGCCTGCTATTCCGGCCCCCCCACCCCCACTTTAAGCCCAAAGTTCACTATGCGAGTAATGCCTGCATTCCCCTGGGGCAAGCCTGGGGCAGTCTCCCTGGCTGGTGACTCAGCACCCTCAAAAAACTTGGGGAATGGCTACAATCAGTGGAGTTTTGAAATGTGAAACCATGAATGGAGAAGTTTCCCAGGGTTGTAATAAAATTCCCACGTCCTAGCAAATTCCTGCTCATACCCTGGGATATCCTCAGGAAGACTTGCCGTTAGGATTGCCAGATAAAATATAGGATTCCCAGTAAAATTTGAATTTAAAAATATTTTTTTTATTTTTTAAGTTGATTTTTTTATTTTGAATGAGAGAGAGAGAGATCATGTGAGCGTGCATGAGTTGGGGATGGGCAGAGAGAGAGGGAGAGAAAGAATCCCAAGCAAACTCTTGGCTGTCAGCGCAGAGCCCGACTTGGGGCTCGAACTCACAAACCATGAGATCGTGACCTGAGCCAGAATCAAGAGTGGGATGCTTAGCCAACTGAGCCACCCAGGCGCCCCAAAATTTGAATTTTAGATAAACAAAGAATAATACTTTAGTGTAAGTATGTACCATGCAATATTTAGGACATACTTATACTTTAAAAAGTATTTACTTGAAATTCAAATTTAACTAGGCATCTTGTATTTATTTGCTAAATCTGGCAACCTTACTAGCCCTTCAATATTTGTGTGTGTTTTATTCTTTACCTTTTCTCCTTAGGAAAGCCCACAAGGCCTGCCTGTTCCTGTCTGGCTTATAAACCACTGGCCCCAGCACCTAGTCAGTGCCTGGGACAGAGTGGGTACTCATTACAGATTATTACGTGAATTAATAAATGATGACTCTTCCCAGTTGGCTATGATATTGTGATTTATAAAAAGAGATACTTACTTAGTCTTTGTCCTGGTTCCATACACAGAACTCTTAAGACTCTTATAATTCCTGAGTGATAGGAGCATCTGACACAGAGCTTCTAAATTCCTTGGAATTTCCTGACTGGTAGATGGTCTTTTGTTCTAACGAGATGACTCTTGGTGGGCTCCTGGATGGAGGCCAATCACCAGAAAGATCAAGCTATGATTAGCAACTTGGAACTTTCAGCTCCACCTCCCCATTCTCTGATGAGGGAAGAAGGTCTGGAAATGGAGCTAATCATCAGTCATGCAGATGTGACAAAGCCTCCATAAAAATCCCCCAAAATACAGGGCTCAGAGAGTTTCTGGGTTGGTGAACACACGCATGTGCTGGGAGGGTGGTGCACCTCAACTCTAGGGGACAGAAGCGCCTGCTGTCAGGAAGGGTGCTTCATCTGACAGTATGTCTGTATCTTTTATTATATCCTTTATTATATCATAAACCTGTACATGTAAGTATTTCCCTGAGTACTGTGAGCCATTCCAGCAAATTCCCAAACCCGAGGAGGGTGTCTAGGGACCCTGCTTTATAGCCAGTCAGAAGTATAAGTGACAAACTGGGACTTGTAATTGGCATCTGAAGCAGGGACAGTCCTGTGGGACTAAAGCCCTATGGGGTCTGACACTGACTCCAGGAAGATTGAATTGAATTGTTGGACAGTCAGCTGGTGTCAGAGAACTGGTCAGATACACCTACGTATCTGGTGTAAGAGTAGTATAAGCATGGTACTAGTGTGAGAGGAAAGGAGAGTTTTTCCAAGACATGACAATTCCTATTTCTAAAGACTGCACCTGAGAGCACTGCCATTTCCAGAGACTCTCACAGCTGCCGTCCTTCCCTGTGTGTGAGACCCGGAACCCAGCATGCCACACCAGAAGGAAGCCTCGAGGAGGACCTGGTCCAACACTCCGATTTTACCAAAGGGCAAACTGAGGCTCAGAGTATCTTCAACTACTGATAATGTACTGATTGGCCCCTGAAGCCTCAGAGAACAAGTCCCTCCCTTCCATTCACCCATCCTGTGGGGACATCCTTCTCATTATGGTTTGAATTGTGGGTTCGTGTTTTACATATGCTCCCACTATACTGTGAGGACCTAATGAGGACAATCTCATCTTTCTTATTGGTCTTGGCATATCCAACACCTCTCCCAGAGCCTGTTCTCAGTAAATATGAGTAAATGAATGAATGCGCGAATCAGTCGATCAGTGTATCAATATATAGATCAATGAATGAATGGAGTGGTTGTGCCACTTACCAGCAAGGGAGTTTTCTGCAAAGCAGGGAAGGTTTGGGGGCACCTGGGTGGCTCAGCTGGTTAAGTGTCTGGCTCTTGATTTCAGCTCAGGTCATGGTCTCACGGTCATGAGATTGAGTCCTGTGGCATTGAGCTCTGCATGGAGCCTGCTTAAGATTCTCTCTGGCGCACACGCACGTGCGCCGTGCTCAAAAACCAAAACAAAAACAAGGAAGGTGACAGATCTATGTGACAGGGCTGATGTGAGAGTTAATGAGATAATAGATGTTAAGTTGTCTGGCTCCTGGCTGAGGACATCATTATTGCTCAATAAACAGTAGATCTCACCATGGAATTGGCACTGTGAATGTTTGAAAAGAGGAAGGGGTTTCCAAGAATGAGGGGTGTGCTCCCTGCTTGCAATGCATTTCACCCACCTGGTTCCTCTGAAGCTTCAGCTCTCAGCTTCACCTCCCTCGTTCACAGGGAGAAGCCTCCCTCGTTCACTGCTATAACCCGAGAGTCTAGAACAGGGCCTGGCATAAAGCACTCCATGAATGATAACTGAATGAGTGAATGACTTTGGGCTTTCCCTAAGCTGGGCATCTGATTCCTGGGCTTTAGAGTAAACAGTTTGAGGGACATCTAGGTGGCTCAGTGGGTCAAGTGCCTGACTTTGGCTCAGGTCATGATCTCACCACTCATGAGTTCGAGCCCTGCATCAGGCTCTGTGCTGACAGCTCAGAGACTGGAGCCTGCTTTGGATTCTGTGTCTCCCTGTTTCTCTACCCCTCCCCCGCTCGTGCTCTGTCTCTATATCTCTGTCTCTGTCTCTCTGTCAAAAATAAACATTACACACATACACACACATACAGACACACACACACACACACACACACAAAAGAACAGCTTGAGCTAAAAGTCTTCTAAGGCCCTCTCTGCTTCTGATAATCTGAGGTTCTGTGACATAGTTGTGTAGAACACTTCACATGCTGAATATATAAGGATGGCAATGATTGTGCAAACACCATCGGTTGGCAGCTGTATAATTCGGGAGAGAGTTCTGGGTCTCTCAATGGAAAAGAAAGTTCTGGTAGATTTAGTAAACATCTGCGTCAGATGCAGGTAAGACTCACGTATCGTTTTCCCTGATAGAAGTGAATATTGCAAGGCTGAACTGACTTCCTGAAATGAATCTGAGCATGCCCCACCAAGACCTGTGTTTAGGGATTTATCGGTGTCCTTAGAGAATGACATGGAAAACCCTTCATGGCTAATGCCTCTTTAGAGATTTTGCTTAATCCTCTGATGCTAATTCAAGTAGAGCCCTACAGCCTTCTCTTAATTCCTGTACCCTTTACCTGGTTTGAGACACCTTCATCGACAACAATGCCGTTGCCTGTTTGTCTAATCCCACTCCAACCGGGAGAAATCCACAGATGCACAGCATCACACTCTGAATTTCTCAGTCGTGGGAAAGTTTCTGCATACTCAATTCTAGAAAAGGGGTGGGAATCCGTTCTATGAAATATACTTCCTTCCCCAGAACGGCATGAACTGCATATCTGGGCTGGCTTGTGTCCCAAGCAACGCCTATGGTTGGAAAAATTCACAGTGCTACCAAGAAACAGAAAGGTGGATTCTCTTGGATTTAAGATGACAGTTCAGGCTCTGTCTCCTCTTTCTGACCACATAGACCACACTGACCTGTGCTGGCCTCCCAGGCTGCTTTAGGGGTGGGGGTCTGGGGGTGTGTACTCCTTTGCACTCCCATAGCTTTGAGCCAAACCCTGTGTCATGTATTACTGTTATTGATTTGTCTGCGAGCCGGCCTGAGCCTTGGTCTCACTTGTGTCCCCAGCGCTCAGCATAAGGCCTGACACACCATGGGGCTTCCATTAAGACCTATGGAATGTGGATATCCATTGGACTCACTGTGTGGTGCTAGAACCGAATTGCTCAAAAAGCTAGAAGTACCAAATTCTTTTTGTTCAATGACCAGGACCCAGATCTAACCTTACCGAGGCTTCTCCTAAAGACAGCAAAGCTAAGGGCAAGGTTCCTTCTTGAGTCTCAGTTTCCCTTTGTGTAGAATGGGCCACTAGCGGTCCTCACCTCACAGGATTAAAGCGAGTTGAGGCAGATAAAGCATGTGATACCCGTTAGCAATTGTGGTTGTTAGACTCACTAAAGTCTTTTCCTCACTCAAGTTTCTATTTTGGGCTTACTTGCCATCACCTCAAGAGAGCCTTCTCTAACCCTCCCTCCCCAGGTGAAGTCAGTCCCCTCATCCTCGGGCCCTTGCAGGGCTTTGCTCACACCTTCCCCACAGCCCTCGGTAAGTTGTATCTCAGACTTTCTCCTACTCGATTTTGGAGGCCTCCAGGGCAGAAATCACCCCTGATTGCTTTGCCCTTGCTGAAGGAACATAGATGGAAATGTCTTCATTTTCTTGTCAACAAAATCAGAGGCCCCCCCCCCTCCTCCCACTCCCTACCACGGGCATATGGGGCTCTGGCCTGTTTTATTGTCTTTGTTCTTCCTCTGCCCACCCTTGCCTGTGTCTGCCTTCCTTCAGGATGAGCATTTCTGTGACTTCGTGGACATCCTCACAGAATACCAGACCAAGAACATCTTGGCTTCCCCCATAATGAATGGGAAGGACGTGGTGGCCGTACTCATGGCTGTGAATAAACTGAATGAGCCCCATTTCACCAAGAGAGATGAAGAGGTAAAAACGCTTTAGAAATTGCTGGGGTGGCCATGCGAGCGCATTCTTACAGCTTGTGAAGTCCCCTGAACGTTGCTATTTGGCCCAGCCTTGGTTTTCTCATCTGTAAGACAAGGGGATTAGGCTGATGCCCTCTGAGGGAGACAGGACAGGGGTAATGGTTAGGATGTCGGGCCCTGGAGCCTGGGGTACAGGGGTAATTGTCCTGGCTCTGCTAATATTTAGCTGACTCAGTCGAGTTACTTAATTTCTTTACATCTCAGCTTTCTTATCTGTAAAATGGGCCTAATTTTATAGTATCCATCTCTCGGGGTACTTGTGATGAGCAGATAAGATAACTTATATACCTAAAATGACTTATCACAGGAACTGCAAACTCAATAAATAGTAGCAATTTTCCATTAATCCATCAACACTGACATTCTACATTCTATGAGCTTTACACTCTTACAATGCAACATTTCATGGGTCAGCATTCCATGATCCATCTACTCAAATGGCCTCTGATGCTTTTGAAATATTCAAATATTTGCTGATGGTAGAGGGGGCCAGAGGAGGGCTTTCTTCTCATCTAGTTCCCCTCACGCTGTTTGACTTCCAGATTCTTCTCAAGTACCTCAATTTTGCAAATATAATCATGAAGGTGTACCACCTGAGTTACCTGCACAACTGTGAGACTCGGCGTGGCCAGGTAAGGGGCGTGGCCAGGTAAGGGGTGTGGCTTAAGGGAATGGCCTGGACTCGTCCTTTTACTGAAGCATTGATGTGGTCAGACTAGAAAGGCAGTGGCGATAAAATTGCCTGGGAACCATCATAGTCCCTGCCCAGCATCCCCAGTGTTGATGAGGTGGCCGATGTTTGTAAAGCTGTATATGCACAATTTTCAAGTCAGGCAACTTAGATTTGAATCCTTGTTAAACCATTTACTAGCTCTAAGACCCTGAGTAAATCACTTACCCTGTCTGAGCTTTAGTCCCCCCCTTTGAAAAATGGGGGCAATATTGATTGGTTCCACCCTCAAAAGATTGTTGTCAATAGGAAATGAGAAAATGCATGTGGAACATTTGTGTTCAATCCATGTTTGTTATTATCATTCTTATTAACGATCTCCGAAATAAAAGAAATGGAAAGAGTTGGACCCATTATAAGCTGGTCAGTTACTTCATCTCTCGGAACCTCAGTTTCTCCATCTGTAAAAGGAGGATAATTGTCCTGTCTCTGTCTCTGGGTTATTGTGAGCTGCTGCTTTGTGACTCAAAAAGTTTGACAATGTTTTCCTGTTTTGTTAAGATACTGCTGTGGTCTGGGAGCAAAGTCTTTGAAGAGCTTACGGATATCGAGCGGCAGTTCCACAAAGCCCTGTACACAGTCCGAGCCTTCCTCAACTGCGACAGATATTCTGTGGGGCTCTTAGACATGACCAAGCAGAAGGTGAGAAGGCTTCAGAACAGACATTTCCAAGAACAGGATCAATATACAGTGAATGTCTCACATTCAGTTCACAGGGGAGAGGCAGGGAAGATGTGGATGGTTGTGAACAGGTTTTCACAGGTCTTTTGTGTTTTTTTTTTATTTTTTTGATGTTTATTTATATGAGAGAGAGAGAGAGAGAGAGAGAGAGAGCAAGTGGGGGAGGGGCCGAGAGAGACCGAGACAGAATCTGAAGCAGGATACAGGCTCTGAGCTGTCAGCATAGAAACCAACGTGGGGCTCGAACCCATGAGCCACGAGATCGTGACCTGAGCTGAAGTCGGAAGCTTAACCGACTGAGTCACCCAGGTGCCCCTCACAGGTCTTTTATAGTGAAGAGTGGAGTACCAACCTTTAAAGTGGAAAAGTCAATCTAGGGCACAGGTGAGTGAAAACAACCTGGTCTTCCCTGGTCAGTTGGAAAAGAAAGCATGTGTGAGAAGGCTTGATGAGGAGGTAAAGGTGAGTGATAAAGAAGCTCTATGTAGGGTAAAAGCCAGAAAGAAGAAAGTTGCCAACTTCAGGAGTTCTCAGAGAATTCACACAAAGGTGGGCATAAACCTTCCCCATGGTTTATCAAGTGTATGGCCCACCTGAGCAGTTGAAGTGAAGGAAGTTACTGGGATCTGGTCCCTGGGAATGCTCTGGGGGCAGATCTGCAGAGACTAAGGAGGCAGAGGTTAAGAAAGCAGAACACAATATGGCTCCTACAATATTTTTCAGCGAGGTTTTTCCCAAACCAACTCCCCCGTTTTTCTTTCTCTACCTGTCGCCGCTTCCTGCAGCTAATCACTTTCTGCCTTGGAATAGAGTTCCAGAGTTATCTAGATTTGTGATTTCTTATCCCAAAGAGCCAAGGCCCAGGTTTCCTGTCGGTTTCATTTTGTAGGGCCTTGTGCTGAGTGGTGCGCTGATCTCTGCAGACCCTTCAAATAGTTGGTTTGATGATGAAATACATTGCAGAATCTGCGGTTGGATAAGACCTTAAGTCTAGTCCAGGGGCTCCCAGGCTTGAATCAGAATCTTCTGAGGAACTGTTTAATAAACACTAGGCCACATTTCCTGATGGTCTTGCTTTTTTTTACTTAATGTTTTCTGAACATCTTTCCATGTCAGTACATGTGGAATCTTGTTAATAAGGCTTTATGTTGAAGTAGAACATACACACAGAGACAAGCACTAATTACAGGTAGTAGATCAATGAACATCCCTATGTAACCATCACCAAAATAAAGACATAGAACATTACTAAACCCTCAGAATCCCCTTGCTTATCCCTTTCCATTAATTTCCATACCCTCCTCCCTGAGGGTGACCACTACGGGACCTTTAATGCCACGTTAGTTTTGCCGACTCTTGAAGTTCCCATAAACAGAATCATACACTGGTAGGCATGTGGTATGATCTCATTTGGTCTTAAACATGAACTCTAATGACTGATGAGATTAGAGACTTTTCTTGTTTTTTGACCATGTGTATATCTTTAATAGAAGTGCCTATTCAAGTCTCTTTCCCATTTTTAAGAATTCTATTGTCTCTTTTAATCTTAGGATCTGTAGGTGTTCTTTACACATTCTAGATATGGGTTCTCTGTGGAATATACTCATTGCAAATATCTTTCCCCACTCTGTACTTTCATTTTCTTAATAGTATGTTTCAACTAATGAAAATTCTGAATTACAATGTAGTTTCATTTATCAATTTTTTTTAATGGTTATGATTTTTGTTCTTAAGAAACTTTTGCTGGCCCCAAGTTAATAAAGATATTCAGCTATGTTAACTCTCAAATTTTATTGTTTTAACTTTCACACACAGCTCTATAATCTACCTGGAAATTTTTTAATGTGCAGTGTGAGGTAGGGTCAATATTAACTTTTTCCATGTGGATATCCAATGGACCCAGCGCCATTTACTGAAAAGACCACTCGTTTTCCACTGTCCTATTGAAAATACCATCTTTCCCTAACATACCTCTATCATCTATCAAGTGTCCATATATATTGGATGCTTGAGTTTGAGATTTTGTTCAAGAAGGACTTCCCCAACCTTAATATTATAAAGATAATCTGAGATAATCTGATGTGCTTTGATTAATATATTTTAATCATTCATTCATTTTGAAATTATGAATGTGTCGGTATGAGGTAGGGATAACTTTTATCTCTCACTCCTTCCCCAGTTATAATCTATCCTTTCTCCACTGTTTTAAAATGCAGCCATTCTGGTATGCTATTTTATCATATACCAGATTTCCATATACTCATGGATTTAGTATTCTGATTTTTTCTTTTAAAATAGTTTTGTATGTGGGGCGCCTGGGTGGCTCAGTCGGTAAACATCTGACCTCAGCTCAGGTCATGATCTCGTGGTTCGTGAGTTTGAGTCTCGTGTTGGGCTCTGTGCTGACAGCTCAGAGCCTGGAGCCTGCTTCGGATTCTGTGTCTCCCTCTCTCTTTGCTCCTTCCCCACTTGTGCTCTGTCTCTGTCTCTCAAAAATAAATAAATGTTAAAAAATTAAAAAAAATTTAAAATAGTTCTGTATGTGATTCTGATGCACGTCAGCTATCTACTGATTTTAGGGAACTTCTGATTCTAGTACAAACATCCATTTAACTTTCACATACTCCTGAACCAAATATTTTGCCAATTATTGCCAAGTCCAGCAACAAGCCCTTTGATACACCTTCAGGAAGTAGCAAATGAATGAATTCATACAAATGAATGGTTCTTTCTTAATAAGAATTTCTGAGTCGTTGATTTCAAAAGGTGCCCAGTTCACACCTTAAAGGATCTGAACCCAGATATAGGCTGCTGTGTGTGGCTGTGTTCTGTTTCTTCTGAGCTCCCTCTCAAAAGGGAAAATGACACCTAAGCAAGAATATTCTTTTTTTTTTTTAAAGTTTATTTATTTATTTGAGGGAGAGAGACTGAGAGCAGGCGAGGGGCAGAGAGAGAGAGAGAGAGAGAAAGAGAGAGAGAGAAAGGGAATCCCCAGTAGGCTCCATGTGACAGATTGGAGCCTGATGTGGGGCTCAAAACTAATGTGAGATCATAACCTGACCTGAAATCAAGAGTTGGATGCTTAACCCCAGGCACGAATATTCTAACTTAGTCATCCCCAAAAGATGGAACAATCTAGCAATTAGAAATGGGCTGGTCTGCCTACAATCATTCAAATGACCTGCCTCACCCCCCCTTCTACCTCATCCCCCCCCAGGTAACTAAGCTCTTATCTGAGCTATTGACATTATGAAGAAGTCAATAAAGCCACTGAATTGTACATTTTACCTGGGTGAATTATATGGCATGTGAATCATATGTCAATAAAGCTGTTGAAAAATAAAAGAAAGAAGAAAGAGAAGAGAGAGAGAGAGATAAAGAGGGAGAAAGGCAAGCATAAATATGCCCCACTTTCCGCCCACCCCCTCGTTGATAGCTGCTGCTTCTCTGGGACAATCTTCAAAGCCACTCAGTGTTTGACACAGACAGTGTCAGCTCAATGCACTTGACTTTCTTCTGGGCTCTTCTAACATTTGTGTTCTTCCTCCATTCCAGTGGATTCATTTTGGTCTTGCCCTGTCTACCTTACTATAGTTACTTGAGTACTTGATTGACCCCTCCAAGAGACAGCAAGTTCCCCCAGGGCATGAACTCTGTCTTATTCATCTCTGTGTATCTGGCAGCAAACACGTTATGGGGCTCAGGTAGACTCCCTATTCGTATTTTCACCCAGAATTGAATGTCTTCCTGGTGTGTAGTCTAGACAAAGAGCCCAACTGGGCAGAAGCTTGAGGACACGGAGTTTGAATTTCATGTGGACTCTCTTCTGCTTGTCCTCTGCATGATAAACCACCAAGTTCAAACAAGAAAGAGCCAAGAGCAGAAGAGCTTAGTATCCTACCCACAATGACCTAGTGCTAATGGATCACTGTCCCTAGATGGCAATAGATGAATGAACAGAGAGGGCAATGAAGCATGGAGGCCTCCTCTGCGAGGCCCTGGCTCAGCCCCAGCCCAAGCTGTGTGGCTCCCTGTGCCTCAGGAAAACCAGTAGACAAGTGGCAGAGAAGAACTCGCGCGGTGTCCCAGTTAGTTTCTTCTTCTGAGGCTGTGTGCCCATGCAGTGCCTTAGCTGGTCATTTCTCTCTTCCTTGACTGTATCTTTGCCGGTTGTCTTATGGGTCCTTTCTTGACGGATCCCTGATATGGGTCTCTTTGTGTATTTATGGCACCATTATTTTTTTGGAAAAAAATTTTTTTTTCCTGATTCCAAAAGCAACACATTTTATGACAGAAAAATTGCTAAATACAGTCTCACTACAATCACCCAGAGAAAACCAGTTGTTAGTGTTTTGTTGTGAATCCTTTGAGGGCATTTTCTATGTTTAGTTAAACATTGGGGTTATATGATCTCTATTTTTTGTCCCCTCACATATTTCACTCATCAGTGCAGCAAGGACACTTTTTTAATCAACATAAATATATATATGTATATGTATATATATATATGTGTGTGTATATATATGTATATGTATGTGTACACACACACACACACACATACATTTGTAGCATTATTGTTAATAGATGTTCCATGATGCATTTAATAAGTCCCCTCTTATTAGACACTTAGGTTGTTTCCTAACTTTTCATTACTATAAATGAGGCTGCAGAGGACATTGTTTTAGCTAAACCTTCAGTCACATGCTCAGCATGTCTTTAAGGTCAATTTCATAGACCTGGAGACCCCAGTTTCCCTCTCATGTCCCACTCCCACAACATGGGGAGTATAAGGGTGTTCCAACTCAGCTCCTATTTTTTGCTTAATGATTAGACAACCCTAGTTCATCAATATCTTGAAGCAAAGACATGACTGACATCCCCTAACGCTAATGAATTTTGCACCCCTTCCAAGCTTAGGTTTCAGTGAGCTCTTCCCACCTTCTGAACTTCAATGATAGATGACTCACAGAGGTGGGTCCTCTTTTCTCAATCTCCTTTCCTTGACCTATTTTCAAGACGTGTAATTATTGTCTTTCTCATCCCTAGGAATTTTTTGACGTGTGGCCAGTCCTGATGGGTGAGGCTCCACCCTATTCTGGTCCCAGGACTCCGGATGGAAGGGTAAGTCTCTCTCTGGACTGTTTAGTATGATCTAACGTTTAATCAAATGCAAATTTAAGGCACTGTAGAACCTGCTGACATTTCTTTATCACTTAGCTATCTATCTTCTCTGGGTTGGGTCGTTTCCCCTTGAAGTTATGATAATTGTTCATAAATGCCACATCTTGTAACTTGCAAGGTATTTTTAATATCTTGCTGGAGTTCCATAGTAACCTGGTGGGATTGGCTAAGGAAGAATTAATATTCTCATTCCACAGATAAGGAAAGAGCTCCAGAAAGATCGAGCAACTTGCTTAAATATTCACCTAGCAAAAGTTTAGACTTGAAGACAATTTGAGCTGGAAATAACCTTAATATCTAATTGAGATTATACAAATTGGTAGCTGGCAGGTCATTTCCATCCAATAGATAAACCTGTTTGGCTGTGTACATTTAAAATTTTTCTTCTTACTTAAAAAGTTTTGGGAATTGATAGTTTAACATCTAAAAAAAATCAAGATATTTCCCATAAATACATAGATTCTCAGCTTCTTTTAAAAAAGTGGAAGATTAGCCGAAACTGGACCCACAGTCCCACACGGGTAAATTTTATTTTTTGAGATTTTATTTTTAAGTAATCTCTATACCCAACATGGGGCTTGAACTCACAACCCTGAGATCAAGAATTGCATGGTCTGCCACTGAGCCAGCCAGGTCCCCCTCACAGGGTAAGTCTGATGGGAGCTGAGGGGCAGCTGTCTCCTTGGACCATGGCCAGAGCTCTCTAGTTTGCCAAAGTCCTCGCCATTCCCCTGGTGTACCCCTGCTCCCCAGTCCACACTCATTTATGTTTCTATCAGGCCTCTCCAGGCACTTGAGTTTGTGAGCTCTGCTTACAGACCATTGCTTTCTTTCTTTTTTTTTTTTTTTTTGACTTTTTAAAAAAAATTTAACTTAAATCCAAGTTCATTAACATATAGTGTAATGATGGTTTCAGGAGTAGAATTAAATAATTCCTCACTTACATATAGCACCCTGTGCTCATCCCAACAAGTGTCCTCCTTAATTCTCATCACCCATTTGGCCCATCCCTCCACCCAACACCCCCCAGCAACCCTGCTTGTTCTCGGTATTTAAGAGTCTCTTATTGTTTGTCTTCCTCTCTCTTTTTATCTTAGTTTTGCTTCCCTTCCCCTATGTTCATTTGTTTTGTTTCTTAAATTCCACATGTGAGTAAAGTCATATGGTATTTGTCTTTCTCTGACTTATGTTGCTTAGCATAATACACTCTAGTTCCATCCACGTTGTTGCAAATGGCAAGATTTCATTCTTGTTGATCACCGAGTAATATTCCATTGTATGTAAATACACACACACACACACACACACACACACACACACATGTATATATATATATACCACATCTTCTTTATCCATTCACCTGTTGATGGACATTTGGGCTCTTTCCATAATTTGGCATAAACAGAGAGAAGCTGATATGATGTATGTGGGGAGGACGAGATGAGGCAGGGCAACCAGATTTGTCACTCACACAGCCTGCAGAACCTATAGAAGGACAGGATGACCTTAGCTGAGGCCACATGGGATAAGTAAGCAGCAGAGTCAGGCCCTGAATTGAGTTTTAGTCTCATGCTCGTCCCACAGGATCTTTTAGCCTGTCTGAAATGGTGTATCAGTTTCTGTTAGGAGGCCTGATCCCACCCAGCCAACACTAATCCTACCCCAAATTAAAATGTGCGTGTACGCACGCACCCACGTGTGTGTGTATGTGTGTGTGCACGTGTGTGAATGATAGACTTTATTTAGTTTTCATTCAAACTCCAGGAATTTGAAATTAACACCCTTGCCTATGGGCTTCCCGAACACACCAGAAAAGAGTGCCCCCTGGACATCTACATCATCTGCCCTGCTTCATCCAAAATAACCTTTCAACCTGCTGTTGTTCTGTGTCAAACTCCTCTTCCACCCGCACAATGGCATGATTTCATTTGGGAAGACTGAGTCTTCAAGCATTACATCATGTGCTGCTGTCAGAAAATAACTCGGGGACCGTTTTCTTTTTAAGCTCAGCTCTTCGTGTTGGCACGGTTGACATGTCACCCCTGAGCTTTATCTCCAAGTCACCTGAGCTGGATTTGTATCTTCTGGAAATTTAGAAGTGGAGGAACTGGAATAGTGATCACCCTAGCTTTCAGACACCACCAACTTCCGTCAATTCTTCAGTCACTTGATCAACTTCTTGATCAATTCAAGAAGTTTTGGTTTCACTGAAGTGACCAGCACACTTATGGCTAAGACTTTCCTTTCCCAAAACCCTCCTACATCTCAGGTAGCAGGGGCTCAGTCCTTGTAAGAGTACAAGGTATTAGGTTGTGATGGAAAAGGTCAGAAGGCAAAGAACTACGGTTTTGGTTGGTTGGTAACCTGTAGGGTGAACTCGGTCAAAAAATCCTTTGGGTCCTCGATTTTCCCATCTATGAGGTACTGTCACTAAACTCATCTCCATAGTAGCAGTTCCAGGTCTAGGACACAGCTAGTGAGGGGACACACATAGGCCTGAACTGGGGCACAGAAACAACATGACAAGACTGGCCCAAAGTAAATCTTCTAGAAAGATTGGGCTTGGAAAGAACAAGCCTGAGTTCAGACCCCTGTTCCACCAGATAGTTGCGTGGCCTTGGGCAACCTCTCTAAGCCTCACCTTCCTCATCTGTAATGCCTGGATAATCCAAATGGCCAGCAGGACCATGGTGGCTAAAGCAAATCAAACACTGACATACACTAGGCATCCAATCATCATGGCTACCTGGGTTGAATCTTATTATCCGCAGGGTACTTTACCTGGAGTATGTTATTTACTCTTCTCAACAAGTTTATAAAGGAAGTATCATTATCCCCATTTCATGGTTGAAGAGATTGAAGTCAGGAAGGGTCACTTCATTTGCCCGAATTCAAACTCAGGGTGCTTTTCTTCCTGGTAACTCATTACAGCCATGCTTTTTAGCATTCCCTCTCACCTCGTAACGCCCTCACACTTTCTCTGCCACATTCACCTGAGAAATACAACTGTTGTCTGGACTTTGACCAATTAGCCTCCCCAAGTCACGGGTCTAAAGATCGCCAACAGCAGCTACACCTCACTTCATCTCCTTTTAAAAGTAAAATGTTGTACATGTGTGTGTGTTCGTTATTAAAAACATATACAGGCTAGTTAGCCTTCACGGAAAAAACAAAAAAAAATAGCACTCATTTAAAAACTGGTATATTTCCACGGAGGATAATTTTGCTATGGCTGTATTTGTGGCTCTCTCAAAGACCCTTGTGTTAAAGCCTTCGCTGCTCAGGTGGTAGGTAACAAAAGAGCTCATTGACGGCTCAGTTTTGACTTTCCAACGGCTGGTGAATTCTTAACATGAATATGTTGCTTGAAGGCAACTCAGCTGAGCTCCAGTGCGTGAAAACAGCTCTATTTACCTAAAGCACACTGATCTTTTTGTTGCTTTCTGTGAAAGCAAATTGATTCTTCCGTGTGCTTTAGAAAAAAAGTCCATTTCTACCCTTTCTGAAGGAGCCTTGTGGAGATCCATGGATAGGACAGCCTGGGCGGCCCAGGGAGCCCACAGCTTGCCTCTGTGAGCAGGAAGCAGCCCACACCCGAGAACAGATGGCTTAAAACAAAGACCTGAGGAAGGTTGAGAAGGTCATAGAAGTTGACTTCCTTTTCCTCACAGGGGGACATTTAGCTACACCAAAGTCTCAGTAGATAAGGCGGCCATCTTTGCTTTCAGGAACTGCCTCCAGGGTACAACTTCACTTTAAAAAATATCCTTAGCACAATTTGTTTGCACTTATTGAAAAAGTAATACATGAGGGGCGCCTGGGCGGCTCAGTCGGTTCAATCTCAGACTTGATTTCAGCTCAGGTCATGATCTCATGGTTCACGAGTTCAAGCCCCGCATCAGCTCTCCATTGACAGCATGAAGCCTGCTTGGGATTCTGTCTTTCTCCCTCTGTCTCTGCCCCCTCCCTGTTCTTACTCTCTCTCTCAAAATACATAAGTAAACTTAAAAAAAAAAAAAAAGTAACACATGAGCCGATGAAAAGCTCACACATTACAAAAGGATATGCCACAGAAATCTAGCCTCCCCTGAGCTGGCCAGTGTGAGCAGTCTGTCCTTCCAGGAATGTCTACGGACACCCAGATACTCCTCGAATTCTACCACCAGCACCATCCTCAACAAATGGGATGATTCTGTTTTGTGCCTTCGTTTCTCAGCTTGGGATCTTCCCCTATCAGCACAGATACAGCTACACTGTTCTGGAGACAGGCGACATATCTGCTGGATGCAGGCACTCAATTTGGTTAGCCAGTCTCCTGATGATGACATTATGTTGTGTCCAGACTTTGGAAAGCAGTATGGCTGAGGCCCCCGGATGGGGCAAACGATGTTTTGACCCCCATTTAGAAGTGTAACTGTAGGATTCATTCCCACACGTGGAATTGCTGGTTCAAAGAAGACGTGCATTGTAATCTACGAGGGATATGGCTACCCACCCAACAACAATCTTAGAAGCACAGTTGGGAAGAACTTTGGCGATCATCTAGTGTCAGTTTTAAAATGGTCTGAATGTCTTTAGACCCTCTCCACTTCCACAGTGGTTGCCGTGGCCAGGGAGTAATGGGGGAGAGGTACAGGAAAGGCCATGAGAGAGAACAAAGACAGATGCAGGATCTCCGGGTGCCCAGCTCTGCTTCCGTCAGGGCAAATGGAAGAAGCACACACCGTCAGTTTTCCAGCTGGGGAAACTGAGCCCCCAAGAGCGCACACAGTAGACCCAAGACCAGAACGTGACTCTTTTTGGGAGCCGCTGATCGGCATGAGCAGAGCCTCTCCCTCTGGAGCCTGAAGAAGGTCAAGATCACCTGTCAACCAAATGGACATTCAGACACCCTTGACTGGATCAGGAATTTCTCTTTGTGGAGGTTCTGAGTCAGGAGACCAAGATAGGGCTTAGGTGTCTCCATTGAAATCTCTAGAGCAGGACTCCTCAAAGCACTGTAGGCAAGGAACACTTGTTGTTACTATTGTTGTTGTTTTAATTTCCAACCCATTTTGGACCGATACTTTTCAAAATGTGATAACAATGTATGACTAGAAAAAAAATTTTTTTAAGACATATAAAATGTAAGTCCCCTCCCCCTTTTCATTCGTGTCAACAGCCCTAACTTCACTCAGTCAAACTGCCATAAAAGTTTCTAAACACTCTCAATTTCTGTTTTTATCTCAGCACGGAAGGGTACCAAATAGTTTGCAGACTGTCCCAGTCCAGGGCCTATACTTTGAATAGCCCTGCCCTGGGTAAGGGTGATGCAGAGAGTAAAACACTGTTTTAGGTTAACATAAGGTTAAGTTTAAGTGGCATCACAGAAAGGGTCCTGAGCATAGGAGTCAAGGCTTAGCTTCTGGTCCTGGCTCACTGTCTACTATAAGTAAGTCCCTTCCTCTCTCTGGGTCTCAGTTTTCCCATTTGTAAAATGGTTTCTAACCTGCCCATCACAGCTGGTGTTGAGAGGATCTAATAAGGTGATGGAATTTTCCCTGGAGAGCTAAGGGAAAGGAGCCATGTGCCAATATCCCATTACATGTTAGGAAGTCATGTGACTGAACACACCTACTTTAGAGAATGGGAGTTCTCATGGTGCAAGGAGGTGTGAGGGATGGAAGAGGTGGAAAGTGAGTTGGGGGGCACGAAGCAAGATTGGGAAGACAGGTCTGGAAGAGCTGACACAGCAAAGAGAGCAGCTGAGTGATGGGTGTGAAGGAGAAAAGGGGGCCGTGACTGTGGAGCTGAGCCCTGCAGGGATGGCTGAGTTGAGACAGGAGTCTCCTTCCCACCTCCCTCTCTCCCTGGACTCCAGAAAGCAGTCTTTCACTCTTTGTCCTTGTACTTAACCCCCAGCTCCCTTTGGAACCGCTTCCTATCCCTCTTTCCCAGATCCCAGCCCCTGCCTGGCCACCCTGAACTGGTTCCAAGGTTAAGCATGCTGAATCATGAGTCAGCTGAGGACAGTGAGCTCAGGGGCAGCTGGGCTACGCCCTTAGAGGGCCAGGCTGGTGTTTCTAGAAAACCACAGGGCATATGGTTGAAAACAAGCCTTGTCTCATGGACACACTCAAGCTGAAGTTTTGTCTCTGGCTGTCAAGTTATATATTTCTTTATCTCTTTTGCCTAGGAAATCAACTTTTACAAGGTCATTGACTACATCCTGCATGGCAAAGAAGACATCAAAGTAATCCCGTAAGTTTCTTCAAAACATATAGAATTGTAGGCACATTATCAATATCTATAGATACTCATTCCAAGACCAACACTAAAGCAAACCCAAGAAGGCCACGCACCTGGTTAGAGACAGGTAGAACAGTAAGGAGACGGTGTGGAAGAGTGGAAAGACCACACAGGTTGGGAAAAGAGGCTGGATTTTGAATCAGCTTCTGGTAGTTCCAGTCCCAGGCATCAGTTCTCCATCTACAGAATGCGACCGTGGGATCTGATCAGAGATTTCCAGTGGTTTTCTGTGGAGGCGCATCTGGGGCCCATACAGGAGGGTGAGGCAAAGGCAAGAAGCTGGTAAGGAAAGCAACTCAGTCCCCAAGGAAAGTTTATTCTCTATTGTCCTCTCTTGCCTGGCCTTGGAGGATAATGGATAATGAGAAGGAAAGAGCTCCCAGAGAGCAAGGCCTCCACCTCCCTGTAAGTGGTAAGGACTCAAAGGCTGTTTTAAGATTCTAACAGTCAAGAACCTTAAAAAGGTAAAAGCTTGTACTTTTTTGGTCAGTAGTTCACTACCAAAACTTAGCTGCCTTGTTATCCATTTGAATCCTCTCTGTGTGCTAAGAGGCACGACCCACAGTTCTGTCTTGAAACCGGCTCACTTTCTCACTGAATGGCAGACATCTTCGGTCAAAATCAGACCCCGTGGGATTTACCGTAGGTCACCTTAACCCTTAAACAAGTGGGTGCAAAAGGTCACAATGGAGTCCATCCTGGTCGCTAGGTTGAATTATAATAATCCTGTCACTCAGATAACCCAGTTCTTGGGTTTACCTTTGACTGGTTGGGGATGAGAGACTGCTTCAAGGTCTTGAGTTTCTGGGTTTTCTCTGCTCATTCCTGTTTGCGTAAAAACTGATTGTTTCCTAAGCTTATCCCTTTCTTTTGCTGTTGTTGTCTCAACCTTATCAAATGCGTACTCTTTTTTTTTAAGTTTATTTATTTATTTTGAGAGAGGCAGAGATAGCATAAATGGCAGAGAGAGAAGGAGTCAGAGAACCCCAAGCAGGTTCCGCACTGTGAGAGAACTGTCAGCGTGGAGTCCCACACATGGCTTGAATTCATGAGACCATGAGATCATGACCCGAGCCGAAACCAAGAGTTGGATGCTTAACTGACTGAGCCACCCAGGTGCCCCTCAAATGCATACTCTTCAACCACTCTCTATTCTGACTCCTTTTCTAGAGATATAAGTTTATTAAACTCATTATCTGTGTTATAAGTTACCACAGGTCATAGTCTTCCCCCCGTGTTGTACCAGTGTTCATCAAGCATCATATCCTTCTAGCTTTTGAAAACATTCACTTTGCTACCTTCCACCCAGTACCTAAGCTAAGTCACATATTTTAGGTTCTTTGTTATGGCACCACCCTGTTTCTGATAACAATTTTTGTATCAAGATAGGCCAGGCTATGTTATGGTAACAAAACCTTAAGACCTTAGTTGTATAAACAGTAAAAATTTGTTTATCATCCCACTACATGTAAATTGAGGTTGGTGGGTGTGAGGTTGGTTGGTGGAGTATCATGCATGGATTGTAGTCGGGCAGGGACCACAGCTGATAGAGCAGCCACCATTTTGAACCTTGGGAGGTTGACTAACTTGCCAGAAGGAAGCTAGAACAGGACAAAACAGATACTAACTCTTAAATATCCCTTTGGAAGTGGCCCCCTTCACTTCTTTTCACATTTCATTGGCCAAAGCTAGCGTATGGCTGCACCTAACTTCAAGCAGACAGAGAATGCAACCCTCTTGTGTGCCCAGGAGTGAGAGCCAGAATACTTGCAAATATCCTGACTACCAAAGTATGTGCCATCTAAACTAAGAGAGGGGAAAACTGAATAGTAAGTGAATGGCTAATCAAACCAAAAGAAGACAAAGTAAGGTTTAGAAAGAACATAGAACAGGTGGAAAAAAAGTAAAAAGTTCACATTAAGATAATATTTAAATCAAAATATACCAATAATTACTTTAAATATAAGTCAGTTAAATGTCCCAGTTGAATGACAAAGATTGCCAACCTGGATAAGAGAGAAATCTATCATATTTCATTGGTTCTAAGATGTATAGTTTTCTACTTTTTGACATTTCTGAAACAGAATCAATGACACTGTATAATTGCTATCAGCCGGATGGCAGTCATGATGTAGTTGTTATTGACTGTCTATGCATGAACTTGGCCATGACCATTCATATTGCTGGGACTTCAGCTGAGTTATGTGCACTGTTGGTTGTACCCATATTGAATTTAATTGCCATATAAAGTAACTAAAAGAGAGTATATACTATAATACAGCACTGAAACAAAAAGTTGTTTTGAATGGCACAAAAAGATAAGAAAAGGTGTGGAATATAAAAATCTGTTTCTAAATTCTAAAAGAGGGGCGCCTGGGTGGCTCAGTCGGTTAAGCATCCAACTTTGTCTCAGGTCATGATCTCACAGTTCATGAGTTCGAGCCCCACATCGGGCTGTCTACTGTCAGCCCAGAGCCCAGTTCAGATCCTCTGTCCCCCTCGCTCTCTGCCCCTCCCCCTACTCAACTAGAAGCTAGAAGGCCAAAGGCCCTGTGTAGTCCAGAGGTGGCACAGGAGGAGCAGGTTTGAGAGGGGGCTGGAGGGGCAGACAGAAGCTGTCTATCACAACAATGAAATGTGAAAAGAAGTGAAGGGGGCCACTTCCAAAGGGATGTTTAAGAGTTAGTATCTTGTCTTTTCTCTCTCTCTCAAAAATAAACACTAAAAATAAATAAATTAATGAATTCTAAAAGAGGTCTGTTGGTATTAATAAAGTAATAATTACAAGTTCAAACTGCATTATGTTTCAGATTAAGTGGCAGCATTTTATCTTTCTCAGTTTCCATGTAAGAAATGGTCTGTCAAGGAACGTTTGGCTTTCTAGATATGAAGAAATACTATATATCCTGTTTATAAGAGATCTACCTAAAAGATAAGAATACTGAGAGGTTGACAGTAAAAGAATGAAGAAAATATATACCATGCAAATGCTAATAGAAAAAGTTGATATAACTCTATTAATATCAGGTAAAATTAGACATTATGACAAAGAGCATAAGTAGAGATATAGGTAGTCACTTCTTAATGATAAAGGGGTTAATTCATCTAGTTATTACAGGAAGATATTATAATTCTTAATCTGTATACACTTAATAACACAGCCTCAAAAAAAAAAAAAGCAAAGCTGACAGAAATGTAAGAATGTATAGACAAATCCATGTTTGCTAATTGATAGTAGGATCAGACTAAAACAGATATAGAATATTCAAATAACATAATTAAACTTAATCTAATGGATCTGTCTATCTATCTATCTATCTATCTAGAGAGAGAGAGAGAGAGAGAACAAACATGGCACCCCATCCCCCAAATTATAGGATACTTATTCTTTTCAAGCATACATGTGACATTTACAATAACTGGTGATATAATGGGCCACAAAGTAAACTTCATGTATTTCAAAAGATTGAAATAATATATGGAATGTCCCCTGGTCACAATAAAGATATTCTAGAATCCAATAACAAAAAGCTAATTAGAATAATCTTCATATGCAACTAGGGAAGCTAGAAATACCCTTCTGAAAAGAAGGAATCACTTGCAAATAACTCATGGGTAAAAGGATAAATCAGTGGAAATTAGTATAACTTCTGAACTGAAAAACAACAAAGACGCTATACACCAAAACCTATGTGATGCAATGAAATCATGCTTAAAGGAAAATTTACAGCTTTAAGTATACATGTTAGAAAAGAACAAAAGCTGAAAAAGTAATGAATTATGTAGCCACCTGTATAGGTCAGCGTCCCAACAAATAGTAGGTGTCACGTTCAAATTAGGATAATTCCAAGGAGGGCTTATTTACAAAGGGGCAATTACAGGGGTGCGGGTGCAATGACGAAAACCACAAGAGAATGTACTAGTAGTGATGTTTTTACAAGCACTCCTGGCCCCATAAAGAGTTTTCTAGAACTTGGACAAAGAAGGGGTCCTGTAGAACAGACCACCTTGAGAGAAGCATTGCCCTTTAGTCAAGGAACAGAGCAAGCCCAAAGCAACCTTGCCAGTGGGGGCCCAGGGAAATAAATAATCTGACCTCACTGTTCTATCTTCCTCTAGTCTTTGGTCAGGTCTCCCCACTGGGCCAAACTCAACTAGAAGCTAGAAGGCCAAAGGCCCTATGTAGTCCAGAGGTGGCACAGGAGGAGCAGGTTTGAGAGGGGGCTGGAGGGGCAGACAGAAGCTGTCTATCACAACATCTCAAGAAATTAACAACAAACCCAAAGAATAAAGATAAGCCCAGAAATTAATAAAATATAAAAAGATAAATAATGAACAAATGCCAAAAGTTGGTTCCTTGAACAGATTCATGTGACTGACAAATTTCTGGCAAGACTGAACAAGAAAAATAGAGAGAACATCAAATGAGTTGTGTCAGAAATTAAACTGAGAATAACCACAGTAACACAAACATTAAAAAGACAAGAGGATAATTTGCCAAAAATACTTTAAATTTAGATGAGACAGGCAAATCCCTGGAAAAGGAAAACCTACTAAATGCAAATCAAGAAGAAATAGAAAGCCGTAATAGTCTTAGAGCAGTAAAATAAATCAAAACCTTCCCACAAAGACACTCCAGGCTCAGATGCCTTCAGGGGTGAGTTCTACAAAATATTTAAGGAAGAAATAATGCAACCCTCATGCAAATCATCCAGAAGAATAGAAAAAGAAGTGGCTGATATAAGCTTGACAACAAAACCCAGCAAGGGCTACGTAAAAAAGGAATATTCAGATTAAGCTCACTTGTGGACATAGATGCAAATATCCTAAACGAATTTTAGCAACCAAGGAATGAATAAGCCACAGGGATAAAAGGTACAGCATGGGGAATATAGTTAATGGTATTGCAATAGTGCTGT
Organism: Panthera uncia; assembly: GCF_023721935.1. Taxonomy (NCBI): domain Eukaryota; kingdom Metazoa; phylum Chordata; class Mammalia; order Carnivora; family Felidae; genus Panthera; species Panthera uncia. The sequence goes on from NW_026057577.1 coordinate 110,973,761, forward strand.
AGACAGATGATACACTTGTGGTAAGTGGGGTATAACGTATAAAGTTGTCAAACCACTCTGCTGTATGCCTGAAACTAATGGAATCTTGTGTGTCGGCTACACTTCGCTAAAAAAATAATTACTTTTTAAGATTTTAAGCAAATAATAACTACAAGGGATTCTATATCATGACCCAATTGGGTTTAATCCAGGAAGGCAGGGTTGGTTTTTAACATTCGAAACATCCATCAATACAGGTGGCTACCTTACGAGAAACATGATATAATTATCTCCATAGAGAACTTTCTTGGCTTTCTAAAGAGAATTAAAACAAATTTTTTTTTAAGTTTTATTTACTTATTTTGAGAGAAAGGGAGAGAGAGCATGTGTGTGTGTGAGCAGGGGAGGGGCAGAGACAGAGGAAGAGAGAGAATCCCAAGCAGGCTCCACACTGTCAGCGCAGATCCCAACGCGGGGCTCTATCTCACGAACCATGATATCATGACCTGAGCTGAAACCAAGAGTTGGGCACTCAACCAACTGAGCCCCCCAGCCGCCCCCCACCCTCACCCCGCAAAGAGAATTTTTTTTTAATGTTTGAAAATACTAAGTATCAACAGAGACATGGAAGAAAGGAAAAGTCTAATAAACTGCTGTATCCTCTAGAGTATACTCTGTTGTACTAGAAACAACCACTCCTGAAAAGTTTGGCTTTATCTAGCAAACTTGAAGACATGCACATCTTATAACTCAGTATTTCTATCTCCTAGGTACACAACATACAGAACCGAGAGCAGATATACATCAGACTGTTCATACATCATTGTTCACATTAACCCTAAGCGGAGGGAAAGTGCCATCCGTCATTGAATGGATACTTGGTGCTATCGTTTTACAAGAAAAAACTGTAGTCAGTAAAACAAATGGATTACAGCGACATGAAAAAGAGACCAAATGAAATAATAGACCCCGTAGGATTCCAGCCACATGAAACTGAAAAACAGGCAGAATTAAGCTAGAGGTTACTAGAAAGCATACTTAGGTAGTAAAACTCTACAGAAAAGCAAGAGTGTAACTAATCATGTCAGAACAATGGTTACCTTTGGAGTCAGGGAGAGGGCTGCCATTGGCAGGGACAGGTCAGGGACTTCCAAGGTGCTGACAAGGTTGTTCTTGACCTGGGTGTGGTTTTATGGATGTTCACTTCAGAATGATTCATGAAGATTTTAATGTGTTTCTCCATGTTTGTATTTTTTTCTCACAACAAACAAGCATAATCTTACAATAAATAAAAGATAATAATACTGGGGCCCCTGGGTGGCTCGGTCGGTTGAGCATCCGACTTCCCCTCAGGTCGTGATCTCACGGTTCTTGAGTTTGACCCCACGTTGGGCTCTGTGCTGACAGCTTGGAGCCTGGAACCTGCTTCAGATCCTGTGTCTCCCTCTCTCTCTGCCCCACCCCTGCTTACACTCTGTCTCTCAAAAATGAATAAATGTTAAAAAAAGTTTTTAAAAAGATAATAATATCAAAAATAGTAATATTATCGTGAGGGATAAATCAGTATGTAAAGCACCCAGCTTAGTGCTTGGTACATGGTAGGAGTTCACCATAGATGTGTTTCCTCTCTCTCTCTCTCTCTCTCTCTCTCTCTCTCTCTCTCTCTCAATGGTATTAAGCTACCTCTCTCTGTATAAGTATTAATGGAAACGATGGGCTTCTTTTTGCTCAGCAGTCAATAACAATATGCTGAATGAATCTTGTCCTTTTTCTTGGATCGTCAAACTCAGCATGCACTTATAAAATGTTGTATTCATCAGGCTTTTTTCCATGTCTAAATTTGAATAGTAAGATGCTTAGATAAGATTTGGGGGTCATTGAGGCGTAGTGAATGTAAGCAGGGACTGGGACCCCCCAAGAGAGTAGAGGGGGGACAAGACCCAGATTCAAGGGTTTAGTCCAACTGTCCCTATATCAAAAGTTACCAGTTGTCTTTGGCCTTTACAGGAACCCACCTCCTGATCATTGGGCTTTAGTAAGCGGTCTCCCCACTTATGTTGCCCAGAATGGCCTGGTAAGTAATGCACCTTTGAAGGGGGAGGGTCTTGAATCATTGGAAGTGTAAAAGGATTTCAGATCGAGAGAGTAGGAAACACGGCGGGAAGTGAGTCTCTAAAAGCCTGAGTCTCATTCCTCAGTTCGCTTGACCCTTGGTGCACATCACCCCATATTTGAGCCCGGTCACCCCTCTTTAGCCTTCCCCAGGCACACACTACACAACGCTGCTCCTGTAGCGAGAAGTTTACTTGTTGAACATTTTCAATGTACCAGGCACTGCAATTGGCTCTGGGGATGGAAAGACAGATGCACCAGATACAGTTTCTGTTCTGAAGCTCGTAATCAACTGGGGAGATATTTTAAACAGATTCTTCTACTCCAGTGTGATAAGGGCACAATAGAGATATACCAGGAGCACAGGGTAGGGGGCGTCTAAACCAGCCTTTTCTTCCTAGAGTGTCGGTCTGAGTTGAGTTTTAAAATAAATAGGTCTTAGGCAGATAAGAGCAGGAAAGAGGATTCAGGTGGAGGCAGCGACGTGAGCAAACACGGGCCTGGAGGTTTGAACAGCAAGGTGTATGCAGTTGAGTGTGGCTGGAGTATTAGGTTTGAGATAGGAAGGCTTCAACAGATGAGCCTCGTGAGGGAAAGAAGCGCCAGACAGCAGTGGCCTTGGATGCCAGGTCACGGGATGGGACTTCAACCTATAGGCACTGAGTTTTTAAGCAAGAGATTGACACGGTCAATTTCCATTTTAAAAAGATAACTCTGAGAGCTCCATGGAAGAGAGATCTGAAGATATTAAGAGGCAGAGCAAAAAGCACATCCTTACAAGCAAGAGAAGACGGGCATCTCAAGAAAGGCACAGGCAGCAAGGAGTGCTCTCGTTAGCAGCAACAGCCAGTGAGGGCCTACGAGCCGCGCAGTAAATAAATTTGCTCATTCAATACGCACGCAGGTCTGACAGAGACAAGATGAAGAGAGGGAGACCAGGGCACAGATCTAATATCAGGAGGGTAAAGTTGGCAGGACTTCGTGATCATGGGCAGAGAGGAAGGGAGAGAGAAGGGTCAGGGCTAATCTCAGGCTTCTGGACTGGATAAGCAGTGCTGACCAGAGGGTTGGATGCGAGGTGATAAGGTCAGTTTCAGACAAGATGACACGGAGATGTTTTTAGGCAGCAAATATCCAGTGGGCAGCTGAAGAGATGACTCTGAAGCTGTGGAGAGGGAGGAGAGTTGGAGACAGGGGACTTGAAAGACATCAGGACCAGATGGTTCTGGAAACCATGTGTGTGGATGAAGTCACCAGGGAGAGTGAGAGGGACCTGGGGCGGGATGCTGTTGGGTGCCAGCATTTAAAGACTAAAGAGGAGTGTGTGAAGGCTAGAAGGAGGGTTCGGAGGTATCTGGAGACCCAGGTGGGAGTAGGTGTCATGGAAACCGAGGAAGTAAAGCGATTCAACAAAGAGAGAGACGGCCAAGCAGCAAAAGCGATCTAGTGAGATAAGAACTGAAAACCCTATCGAGTTTGGCAGTTAGGTCACTGGCGGCCCTGATGAGAGCGGGTTTGGTGGTGAGGCAGAGGTGGAAGCTGGCGTGGGGTCTGCGGAGGGGTGGATGGATGATAAGCAGGTAGAGAATCACAAAAGAAAAGAAGAGAAAAAAACCTGGGTGGGTTGCTACTGGGACCGTGTTTGGGTGAAGAGAGATTTCACGTTCAAGGATGGGAGAGACTCAAGCAAGCTCATGGCTGAGGGAAGGAGCCCTCAGAGAGGTCAGGGGTCAGGGGAGAACAACGGCAACTGATGGAAATGGTCCAAAGAGAGGCCAGAGGGATGCAGCAATAGGTAAGCAGCTCTTGAACAGGAGCAGAGACAGACAGCTCACCCTCTGAGACCACATGATGGTCATGGCCAATGGGACAGGCAGGGTCACTTCAAATCCTTTGGGTGCCTTTTTGAGAACTTGGAAAACGCATGCCTTCTCAGTGGGTGCAAAGAGAAAGACTAGGGGCGTCTCTCTGCAAGTCAAGAACAAGCTGGAGTTTAACTCCCAGGCAGCCCTTCAGTGGTGGGCTTTTGTGCAGTGTGCACACCATGCAACTGTACACAGTGGCCCCAAGGGCAGGGCTCTGGAGGGGTGAGGTACGTCCCATCCATATGGTAGGGTTAACTAGTTCAATTTTCAGGAGACGAATGTGGCAATATAAAACCAGAGCTACAACACTTTTATTTCTCATTCTACTTTGGGGTTTATGACCCCAGAAAAAAACTCTTTCCTTAACAAAACAAACAATACCAAACCCAAATGTAACGGACTGAAAGATGCTTAGAGTAGCATTACTTATATTAATAGTAACAAAAACGGGATACCACCCAAACATTCAGCAAAAGGGGGACAAGCAAATGAGATACTCTGCAGCTGTTAACAATGACAAATTGTAGCCTTAATTTCTTTCAAAGCTTAGAAATGACTGAGGAAGCAAATGGCAAGAACTAATGTTGGTCCAGGTAGCTTTTCTGTCCAATAACCTCAGTTAATCATTCAAAGCCATCTTGAACATGTGTACCTAATGAAAAGAATGTGAACGCCTTGGGCAAGGACATAGCATTTCTGAAAGCAGGGCTTCACTAGGTATTGCTATCGCGACTAATCACAGCTCTATTATTCCTCCTCGTGGCTTTCAGATTTGCAACATCATGAATGCGCCTGCGGAGGACTTTTTCGAATTCCAGGCAAGTCATTTTTTGTTTGATCTCTTAGTCATATGATGTTTTTCCCCCCAAGAGGAGTAGAATACATTAAAATCCGTCTATTTATTGGGAGGCAGTCTCGATAAAGTGAAAATGTGGATGGAAAAAAGTCATGTGCCCATGGAAGTGGGGAGAGAGCTAGTTTGGTAAATTCCAAGGTCCCGTTTGGTTTTAATGTTCACACCCTTTGCTTTCTGGCCTCAGGACCTTTGTTTATGGTGTTCCCCTACCCCCCAACTATCGTGTCCTGCCCAAATCCTCTCTGCCCTTCAATACAACCTCAAACGCTATGAAACTCCCATGGAGTTTTATTCTGTTTCTTCTGGCTAATATCATTTCTGTCTCCTTGGGCTTTTCACGGAACGTTGTTTAACACTCCATTTGATTTTGCCCGTCTTTTCTACGAATGTTTATGAAGGGCACCCTCTGTGCCAGGAATTGACACAGTGCTACACTGGCTGCCATAGTGGACCAGGCAGACATGGTCGTTATCTCAAGAGGGCTCATGATTATATGGGGAGAAAGGCCATGGAGTGCTGGTCACAGGACAGAGGGACAGAGGAAGGGATCTCTCTGGAGACCTGACTTAATCTGGAATTAATCAAGGAATAATAATTGAGAAATTATGTTTGGGCAGCAAAGAAAGGGGAGAAGACTGCAGGAGGGAGAGGGCTTGTTGGAAGGACCTACAGTAGACCAATGGATTTGAGTCAGAGGCAGATCAGAAAGTGCCAAGAGGGGGCGCCTGGGTGGCTCAGTCGGTTGAGTGTCTGACTTCGGCTCAGGTCACGATCTCGCGGTCCGTGAGTTCGAGCCCCGCGTCAGGCTCTGGGCTGATGGCTCAGAGCCTGGAGCCTGCTTCCGATTCTGTGTCTCCCTCTCTCTCTGCCCCTCCCCCGTTCATGCTCTGTCTCTCTCTGTCTCAAAAATAAATAAATGTTAAAAAAAAATTAAAAAAAAAAAAAAAAAAAAAAAAGAAAGTGCCAAGAGGAGATTCTAGAGAAGTAGACTAAGGCCAGATGACACATGGCCTGGAAAACCATGCCGGGAGTTCTCTCCTACTATATTTCCCTTCCTTATCTTTTATTACCCTTCCTTGATTTCAGATTAACTCTCCTCAGCAAAATATCAGCTTCCTTTGGCCAATGGTTGGGCCTTATCTTTCTTGATATTTCCAGCTCCTGTAAATATTTGTTGAGGTTAGCACACTCGATATAAGAAAAACAAATCATTAGCAATCAGGAACTAACTAAGAAGAAAATAAAAATGTCTCTTAGAAAAATTCATGAATTATTTTTTTACTCCTTGAAGAGCATGTTGAAAGAGCTTCGTGAGACTATCCTTCCAAAGCTAAAGTTGCACATCTTGGTTTAGGGTTTTGACTGTGACCGTGGGACAAGCCCAAACTGTTGTCACGTGTTGCTAACCTGATGATATCCGTACAGAACTTGGTCTCTACTCAATTAATTGCACGTACCCACATGAAAAAATCAAATCTGATCTCAACTTTAGATTCTAGTCTTCTTCCTCCAACTCATTCTCTACAAAGTAGTTTGAGTAGTTTTGGAAACATGGGTTGCATCAAGTACCTTCTCTGCTTAAAAAATTTTAATGTTTTCTCATTTCACTTTCAATAATAAGCTGTCTCCTTATCATGGCCTTCAGAAGGAAGAACTTCCCCAAAGGTTAAGTAGAGAGCCGGGGGGGGGGGGGGGGGGGGCAGACCTAGAACTCATGTTTCCAGACCAATAGCCCCTTGCTCTTTGGGCCGTAATCTGCACCCCTCGGGAGTCATTTTTTCACCAGGTGCTGACTTCCAGCATTACTGAAATCATCACCACTGTCATTGTTGTCGTGGTCATTGTCCTTGTCATCATCTCACCACCTTAAGAATCTTGGAACTTTCTGGGGCCCCTGGGTGGCTCAGTCAGTTAAGCGTCCGACTTCGGCTCAGGCCATGATTTTGCGGATCATGAGTTTGAGCCCTGCGTGGGGCTCTGTGCTGACAGCTCAGAGCCTGGAACCTGCTCCGGGTTCTGTGTGTCTCTCTCTCTTTGCCCCTCACCTCCTTGTGCTCTGTCTCTGTCTCTGTCTCTCTCTCTCAAAAATAAATAAACATTAAAATAAAAAAAGAATCTTGGAACTTTCAAACTAGAAGACTCTCCAAGTACAGGAAGCCTTCCTTGATTTCCTTCCCTTCTCTGGTTCCCCCAGTATCATAACAAACTCCCCACGTGTAGTGCAGTTGCCCCTTGACCTTCTAGATTACAAGCAACCTGAGGACAACCTTTGTGCCTTATTCGCCTTGTTTTATTTTCAGCTTCTAGGTCAGTTTCTTGCACGTTATAAAATGTCTGATATTTTATGAATTGGCAGAAAAAGAGTCTAGAAATTACCTCGTCCAGTCGTCCTCTTGCTATAAATGATGAAAATGAGGCTCTGACAGATGGAAAATGACTCACAAAGGGCACCTTGAGATTAAGCAAGAAATTTCACCTCCGTTTTCTCGTATGTTCCGCGAGGCACATATTCTTGCTACCGTCCCCATCTACAGATGAGAAAACTGAGACCCACCGAGATAAAATGACATGCCAAGAGTTAACAGAAAGTCACGTCAAGAGTCAAGAGTCAAGAGCTAAACAAACAAACAAAACCTTTAATTGTGGCGTTGTTAAGCACATTCCGGCACTTGGTGGCTTGAGAGAGAGAGAGAGAGAGAGAGAGAGAGAGAGAGAGTAACTATATCTGCGAATAATCAGAAGCAGGTGAAACACTCTAGACGACTTTAATCTGTTGCCAAAATAGACAGGTGAAAAACAAAGCACCGAGAGGAGCCAAAGGTTTTGTTTACACGGCTACAATCTGATTCGATAAGCTTGTTGCCCACCTACCCGCAGAGTCCCTAGCTGTTTTGCAGTTTTCATTTTGTACGTATTACCTGGAAAGCACGGGCACTTTTTAAATATACCTAAATAGCCTGTGCGGCAGAAAGTCTGAAAGTTGTGATGCCCAGAGTCACGTGAACTACATTGCCTGTTTAAACACATCTGAACCCCTTTGATTATCTTTAGTTTCCTCTCTTTTGCACATGTTGTTGATAATGAGCAGACCGAATTATTGTTCCCTTGTCCTTTTCTGACTGCTATTTCTTTTTCTTTAAGTTTATTTATTTATTTTGAGAGAGACAGAGACGGCGCTAGTGAGGGAGGGGCAGAGAGAGAGGGAGACGGAGAATCCCAAGCGGGCTCCACACCGTCAGCACAGAGCCCGACGCGGGGCTCGAACTCACGAAACCGTGAGACCGTGACCTGAGCTGAAACCAAGAGCCCGACGCTTAACCGACTGAACCACCGGGCGCCCCTCTGACCGCCATTTCTAGGCCCAGTTCTGTCCAGACTTCTGAATGAAAGGTCCTCCCGAGCAACAAATGTGTAACCCACTCTGGCTTCTCTTGCAGAAAGAGCCTCTGGATGAGTCCGGATGGATGATCAAGAATGTCCTTTCTATGCCAATTGTGAACAAGAAGGAAGAGATTGTTGGGGTGGCCACGTTTTACAATCGCAAAGATGGGAAACCCTTTGATGAGATGGACGAGACCCTCATGGAGGTATTGTTTGCGAGGAGGCCTTTGCCGTGGGGTTTCCGAGGTGGCTTGTTGCAAGCGTGCTGGGGGACCCTCACCCCTTGTAGCCGCTCCCCCGACTCTGCCTCAACGTCCGCTTTCTTCGCCCTCACTTCCGCATTGCCCGTGTCGTCAGAGAAATCCACACTCCCCTTAAAACCACTTTGAATTAACAAACTTCACCTTTCAGCGTTTTTAGGATCACAGTCGAAATGAGAATACCTCCTGCCCCCACACAGGCCCAACACGTTCCCCTTGTGCGAAGGTATTAGGTGCTTGATGTGTGTTGGTGCTTTATTAGAAAGCACGTTCTCGTCCATCGTTTTCTCTTATCCTCACAACATCTCTTTGAGGAGGGCAGCGCCCAGCTTATCGAACCCACCTCACAGCCGAGGAAATGGAATCTTCAAGCCTTGGCCTCAACTGCAGAGGCAGGATCAGGCCTGGGTGTTCTGCCTCTGACTCTTCTTTTTCCTTCCTTGCAGTCTTTGGCTCAGTTCCTGGGCTGGTCCGTCTTAAATCCTGACACCTATGAGTCAATGAACAAACTTGAAAACAGGAAGGACATTTTCCAGGACATGGTAAAATACCACGTGAAGTGTGACAACGAAGAGATCCAGACAATCCTGGTGGGTAAAGCTCTTCTATTGTTTCTGCTCTAGCAGCCACCGCATCCTGGAGATGTGGCCAGAGCAATACTAAAGCTCCATGAAGGCAGAGACAGGTAGGCTTGCCTTCCACAGGGATGCCCCTGGCCCCTCACGTCGGATGGATGGATGGATCCATGCATATCAGAAAGTCACACAAAATGGCTGCCCTGCGTGGCTTGGGGACAGCTGTCCCTCACGCATCACCTCAGTCGTAGGGCCAGATCTTGGCTTCACAGCTCTAGAAATTCCATTTTTCACTGTGCTGAGGGCTGATTTGGTAGGAGAGATAGAGTCGCCCAACCACAGCCTCTACTCTGAGAGGAATCTCTATCTGACAGCCCAGTGGACGATGGTCAGTTTCTCAGAGACTCCCTCTAGGGGGTTGACTCATGTAGAAACCCAATCAGATCCCAGAGGAGTTGGGTAAGCAAAGAAGTATGACAGGAGTTGGAGGTTAGCAGGCACTCCTCACATAGTTTAACCACGTTGCAGTTTATGAGGCAATTTTACACTTATAATATTATTTGACGCTCACAATGGCCCACTAAGGTGGGCAGGGTAAGGGTTTCTATCCCCACTGTAGATATGAAGAAACTGAGGCCCCCAAGGGGGAAGTAACTTGTCCCCTAATCACCCAGGGGACATTAAATAGGTCTCACTCATTAAATAGGTCTCACTCAACCTTTGTCCGAATAATGAGCAAATTCTCTACCACTCTTATGAATGGACTGCCTTGTCAGATAGTGAGCACCCTGTCAAGAGAGGCATCCAAGTAGAGGCTGGATGTGAATTTACCAGGGATGCTATAGAGGAGAGTCCTGCCTGGGGTAGGAAATTGGATGAGGCGCTTTCAAAGATACGTGGGAATTAGTGCTTCATCATTACTGGGATTTTGTTCTCAAAAAGACCACGATCTTAGAAGTAAACTGAGTTAGCCAAATGGCAGTGGATAGGATGCCCAGCTAAGCTCCCAAGACCTTGCTTATAGACCTCACCAGTTGAAACAAGACAGGCCAATGTTTTCAGAAGTGATTTCTTAAGCTGGGAACCTATCACAACATCTTTGATAATTTCATCTCAATAACTGATACATTCAAAGGAGAAAACATCTAGTGTGGATGAATTGACTCACAATTCGCTTGTCTCAGTTCATGACTTCAGCCAAGTGATGGGTATGCGGGCACTACGCAAGCATAGCTTCAGTGAACCAGTTAATCAGAAACAAGCAACTGGGTCCAGGTCCCCACCCCCGCCACCCCCACCCCCACCCCCACCCGGCCTCCTCTGGCACGTGCATGGCGCAACAGGCCCAGGGAAGGAAGAAATTTGCCTTGAGTCACGCAGCCAGAAGAAAAGCCAGAACCATGAACAAGACCTTCTGACTCCAAGTCGGTAATAATAACGACAAGAATATCAGCAACCACATCATTTAATTCTAGTGCTTACGATGTGCCTAGTAGCACTGCACCAAATGACTTACATGCATGATTTAGTTTAGTTGCATGCTTTGTGTATGAATTGGAGGAAAGGGAATGGAAATGGAAAGCGGAGGGATATGGAGACCCCAGATATAGCAACTGATTTTTTTTTCTCTATTTTGGGCCCTGGCAGAAAACCAGAGAGGTGTACGGGAAGGAGCCATGGGAATGTGAGGAAGAGGAACTCGCTGAGATCCTGGTGAGCAGGGCAGGGCAGCGCTGGCCCTCGCGTGTGACTCTTGCAGGGTGCGCCCTGAGCATGCGCGTGGTGGGGGGCTGTCTCTGCAAAGCAGGACCCTTGTCACTCTGCTCTGATCCTCCCGGCAGACGCAGGATGGGGACAGGGCTGGGTGGGGGAGAGACCCAGGAACGCTTCATGTGCTCCAACCACTTGCCTCTGTTCCTTACCCAGCAAGGAGAGCTGCCAGATGCGGAGAAATATGAAATTAATAAATTCCACTTCAGCGACTTGCCCCTGACAGAGCTGGAGCTAGTGAAATGTGGGATACAGATGTACTATGAGCTCAAAGTGGTAGATAAATTTCACATTCCTCAGGAGGTAAGGTCGAAATAAACCTCTCTGATTTCCTTTTTTCTTTTCTTGCTTGCTTTTTTTTTTTTTCTTTAACTCAATCTGTAAAGCCTCAAAAACAGTGCGCCCTCAGCTTGTAGGATTTAAAGCATTAGTCATGTTGCACAGATGAGTCATGTATCAGAAAAGAGACCTACAGTTCCTCTGAACTGTGGTGTTTTGGGGGCATTGCTTCTTGAGGTGGGTTGTAAGGCACTGAGTTCTGAGGCTGTGAATCAATGGCTACTTATAATCAAACAAAGGTGGGAAAGGCGGGTCAAACCAGTTCAAACAGAACTCTTCCCCTGCAGGATTCCTTTCAGTGTGCTGGGAATCTAGGTGGTTGGGGGAGGGACAGTGAAGGTGGGGCTGGGGTGTGTTCCCTGCAGAATTTCCCGGATTTGTTTGATTAAAACAGTGGTTCTCAAAGTGCTGCCCCAAACCGCATCGGCACCACCTGAGAATGTATCAGCGCCAATTCTCTCTCTCTCTCTCTTTTTTTTTAATGTTTATTTATTAATGAGAGAGAGAGAGAGAGCACAAGCAGGGGAGGAGCAGAGAGGGAGAGAGGGAGGGAGACACAGAATCCGAAGCAGGCTCCAGGCTGAGCTGTCAGCACAGAGCCCAACACGGGGCTTGAACTCACGAACCGTGAGATGGTGACCTGAGCAGAAGTTGGAAGCTTAACCGTACTGAGCCATCCAGGGGCCCCAGTAGCACAAATTCTTACACACATACGCACACACACACTATCTCCCAGTTCTAATGAACCAGAAATTGTGTGTTTTAACAAGCCTTCTGGGTGATTCTGATGGGCACTCAAGTTGGAGACCTACTGATTTAGAGACTCCTTTTGTTTTCCTCTCGGGTAAAGCTCCTGACAGCATCTCCCAGGACAGTAGCTCTCCCGGGGCACAGTTTGGGAAACATTGATGAAGGTTAACTAGTGGAGTAAGTGGAGTGACTTACATCTACCTGGTTTCATAACGACATCCATTTTCCTAGGATTTAGCAGCTTGCAAAGTGCTCTCACGGCAGGACTGCAGCTATTGCTGGCCCGCTCCTGTCCAGTGTGGGAGCTGGAGGACCTCCCTCAGGAGGCGGGGCCCCAGAACTCACTGCTGGAGGACCTCCCTCAGGAGGCGGGGCCTCAGACCTCACTGCTTGGGACCTCCCTCAGGAGGCAGGGCCCCAGACCTCACTTCTTGGGCCCTCCCTCAGGAGGCGGGACCCCAGGCCTCACTGCTGGGGAGACTCCCTCAGGAGGCAGGGCTCCAGACCTCACTCTTGCGCGTGTGTTCGCAGGCGCTGGTGCGATTCATGTACTCGCTGAGTAAGGGCTACCGCAGGATCACCTACCACAACTGGCGGCACGGCTTCAACGTGGGGCAGACCATGTTCTCCTTGCTGGTGGTACGGCGGCGGTGGGATGGCAGCAGGATGGTGGCAGCTGGGGCTCCCGTCACACCAGATGACCTCTGCACCTCCACCCGGCGGCCGCAGCATTGCTCTCGATTTGTTGCTTTTTAAAACTGATGCAAAAAGAGTACATGCTTAGCATCTATGAATTCTGAGCACAGAAAATCGTGTAAAATAAAAAGTGAAGGAAAGCTGCAGGCTAACCCCAACCCCAGTCCAGTTATTTAGAGAGAACCATGGCACAATTCCTTCCGCGTTTTCCTCTAGAAGCGTCGAGATGTATTTTTACACAGACACACACACTCACACACACACACGGTTTATTTTATTTACAGCCAATTGAATAATAATATCCTTTAAAATGCTTTTTTCATTTGAAAATATATAAGCATATCAATCCCATTCTTTGTATGTTTAATGTGCTATTGCGGTAAAATATACATGACAGGAGACTTACCATTTAAACAACTTTTACATGTACAGATCAGTCAGTGGTATTAACCACGTTCCCAGTGTTGTGCAAACATCACCACAATCCACCTCTAGAATTTTTCATCTTCCCAAACAGAAACTCTGTCCCCATGAAACCACCACTCCCTGTTCCCCACTCCCTGCCCCTGGTGACCTCTTTTCTCCTTTCTGTCTCTATGAATTTGACTACCCTAAGTACCTCAGGTAAGTAATCTCGTACAGTATTAGGCTTTTTGTGTCTGACTTCTTTCACCCAGCATAATGTTTTCGAGGCTTCTCCACGATAGAATTTTATGGCCGCATAGTATCCTATATTGTTCAGATATACCATAATTTCTGTGCCCAGCCCCCTGTTGTTAGACACAGGGGTGGTCTTTGATCGTTCACGGTTACAGACACTGCCCCAGCGTCCTTGGATGGATGTGCCTATGTGTACCTGTGTCAGCCGTTTTGGCTCAGACGGTTCAGAGATATTTCATGTAAAAGTGTGTCCCATTCAGATTATGATGCAAATCTCTGCCCTTGTCCAGCCCCACTCATCCGCATTTCTTCTCTCACGGCTGGAACGGTCAGGCCAGAGTAAGCACTGGGGCCTGGAGGCAGGGATTCTGGCCAGGCCACCACAGAAGGTGACAGTGATACCACAGAGACTTGATTTATTTCTTAAAGTCACAGAGTCAGCATCACGTCTCGTGAGCTCTTCCCCACCCTTTAGTCTAACACCCAGCATAAACAAGAAGTATGTGAGGGAGGATTCTCCTGGGCTGTGCTTAAACTATAGACCGGTTTGGATGGTTTACTTTGCCAGTCCGGGCATGTTCAAAAACTGTCTGGATCCTAAAACCTGACAGTTGTGATTTCTCAACAACCATCTAGTCCAATGCCCTCCTCCTACAGTGTGCAGATTGGGATACTGAGGACCAGGGGGAGATGGGACCATGTAAGGTCATTCAGGAGTAAGGTGACCAGCCATCTTCATTTGCCTGGGACTGTTCCAGTTAGAGCATGGCAAGTCCCACATCCCAGAAAAACCCCCAGTCCCAGCCAAACATCTGGTCGTGCTGTTGTGCCAGGGGGAGAGTCAAGGTTACGCCTGTGTTTCTAAGCACCAGGCCCTGGCCCTCACACCTGCTCTGCTCCCCACCCCTGCAAGAAAGGAGTAAGTGGCACCCTCTGATTACTCTTCCAGACAGGAAAGCTTAAGCGGTACTTCACGGACCTAGAGGCTTTGGCCATGGTCACCGCTGCCTTCTGCCATGACATTGACCACAGAGGCACCAACAACCTCTACCAGATGAAGTGAGTTGGCCCTTACTGCCCGCCCCCTCTACCTCCCACTCCTGGGATTCATTACCCAGATCTGAAAGGCTCTCAGACAGACTGACTCACTGGCTAAGGGGGAGTCCCACAGTTCACAGCTTCCTTCTTCCTCCTGCCCTTCTTCCTCCTGCGTAAACTCCTGTGATAGACAGAATAATGACCCCTAAATATGTCCATGCCCCAATGCCTGGATCCTGGGACTATGTTGCCTTGTGTTCAAAAGGGACTTCACAGGAGTGATTAAAGATCTTAAAATATAGGGGTTATCCTGGATTATCCCAGTGGGCCCCATGTAGTTAGAAAAGTCCTTGTAAGAGGGAGACAGAAGGTCAGAGAGAGAGAGGATGCTTCTCCTCAGAGAGGAGAAGGATGGGCCACAGCCAAGCAATATAGGTGGCCTCTACAATCTAGGAGGCAAGGGGAACAGGTTGTCCCCTACAGACTCCAGAAGGAAAGTAGCTCTGTGGATGCATCTTACTCTGAACTCCAGAGCTGTAAGATAATAGATCCTTATTGTTTGAAGCCAATAAATTTATAGTAATTTGTTATAGTGGTAATATATTAAACTCCCTCCCTCTCCTCCTTCCCCAGCTGCTGAACTCATTCAAGCCCAAATGTTACGAATATGAACTGATGCTGGTTCATTCATTCACTTTGTATTTTGTAATGCTCCTAGTGTGAGTGTGGTAGGCCCTAGGAGGTAGGCAAAGGAGGTACCATGGCAGCAAAACAGACCTAGCCCCTGTCCTCATTGAGCTTACACTCCAGACAGCCTCTGAAACGTGGTCCTTGAACCACGGCCTTGGCGGACCTTCACGACCACCGTGTAGGCTGGGTAGAGCAGGGACTAGGGTTATGCTCATATTATGGATGAGGAAACAGAGGATCGGCCCGGGGCCCACAGCCTATAAATCATAAATAGACGCTAGAACAGTCCAATCTGAGGCTAGAGATTGTGTGTACATTTTACCTTGCGGGAAGCTAAGTACTGAGCTCAGTGCTTGCACTTAGTAAGCACTCAACAAATATTTAATGAATAAAACATGCATAAACACATTGCTTGTGGGAATTCAATGGCTTCCCCTAAGACTCCGAGTATCACGTCTAGGACTTGGTGACCTTTAAAGTATGGCCCAGTGCCAATGTCATGGATGATTACAGGGAATCCATAAATCCCTGAAACTGCATGGGGTATTCTGTATGTTTGTGCTTTGGGGGCACACACTATTCAACAGACCGTAACTGAAAGAGGCTCGGAATCAGTTGTGGAGAAAACTAAAGCCTGAGACTTAGGAGACCTGATGCGGTCTCGCTGTGTGACCAGCTCTTTCTCATTTCTGGCCTTCAGCCTCTCTGCCTGCAGAATTAGGAGGGGATGGGACTGGATGATGTGCTCAACGTCCTTCTTGGCCCTTCCGTGCTGATTCTGTGTGTGTGTGTCTCTCTCTCTCTTTCTCTCCCATTCAGATCCCAGAATCCACTGGCCAAGCTCCATGGGTCCTCCATCTTGGAAAGACACCACTTGGAGTTTGGCAAAACGTTGCTGAGAGATGAGGTAGGATGGGTGGGGGCCCTCTGCGTTGGCTGCCGTGAGCCCCCATTTCACAAGAAGCCTCCGTGTGGCCAAGCAGCACTCTTCCCATTGGCCTGGGCTGCCTCTCCAAACAGCTGGGGTCATCATCAGTAGTTGCGTGGCTGGCCCGCCAGCATCACATCTCTTCTATGATTTTCTCTTTAGAGCCTGAATATCTTTCAAAACCTCAATCGCAGGCAGCACGAGCATGCAATCCACATGATGGACATTGCAATCATCGCCACAGACCTTGCCCTGTATTTCAAGTTGGTATTTCCTTCCTTTTTAAGAACAAGAATAACAATAACAATGAACGTGATAATAACAAACACCGTAGTTCTAACTCATTTAACATGTACTGTGTGCCGGGCGCAACACTTGTGCTATGGAACATTAACTCTGAGTACATCCCCGGGAGTTCGGTATTATGACCCCCATTGTATCCACGGGACACTGAAATCTAGGGAAAGAGATTTGCTGAGTGAGATCAGGCAACAAATTGGTGACAGGGTCTGGGTTAGAACCTGGGTGTTGATTCTCAGGCCTTGGCTCGTTAAACCTTTTGTTGTTGTTGTTGTTAATTACGTTGCTTTAATAAGCCTCTGTCTGAAACAGCCAGTGTTAGAAGCCGGGGTGTTGCCTTATTCTGAGATGAGCTCCTTCAACAAACTGGTCTATTTTGCAGGAAGAGGACAATGTTCCAAAAGATCGTGGATCAGTCTAAGACATATGAAACTGAACAGGAGTGGACACAGTACATGATGCTGGAGCAGACCCGGAAGGAAATTGTTATGTGAGTTAAGATGGGGCTTAAACCCTGGTTTTCTTTTCTTTCTTTCTTTTTTTTTAAATGTTCATTTTTGAGAGAGTGAGAGAGCAAAAGTGCACACATGTGCACATGGGATGGGGGGAGGAGCAGAGAGAGAGCGAGACAGAGGATCTGAAACAGCGCAGACCCCTAGGTGCGGCTGGAACTAACTAACCAACCATGAGGTCATGACCCGAGCTGAAGTTGGACCCTTAACCAACTGAGCCAACCAGGCACCCCAAACCCTGATTTTCTGAAGTCCAGGGTCCTAAAGTGGGATGCTGCACTGACAGGGCAAGGCCTGGGGTCAGGAGACCCCTGGGACACTTCCATTTAGGAGGCCTCCAACCCAGGAAAAAACTGAAGCTTTGCCAAGACAGAATTGCAGATATTATGGTGCGTGTTTAATCTTTGCACTAAAATACAAACCAGTGTATTTTATTAACAATATTTTGTATTTTATAACAAAATATTATTGTTTTATTTCTCTGTATAGAAAAAGTATCACATTTGAAGTATTTCTATCATAAGAGTCAGAATTTTGGTAGTAAGGTGATATAACTTTAAAGGTTTTGATAAAACACCAAGCATTATACCAATGACGATTTGAGTGATATCTATGTGTCAATAAAAATATGTAGGCTTAGGGGCACCTGGGTGGCTCAGTCAGTTGAGTGTCGACTTCATCTCCGATCGTGATCTCACGGTTTGTGAGTTCGAGCCCCACGTCGGGCTTTGTGCTGACAGCTCAGAGCCTGAAGCCTGCTTTGGGTTCTGTGTCTCCTCCTCTCTCTGCCCCTCCCATGCTCATGCTCTGTCTCTCTCTGTCTCTCAGTAATAAATAAACGTTAAAATCTTTTTTAATATGCTGACAATTTTTTTTTTGCATTCCTTTATATATGGCAATGTCCTGCAATATAACTCTGCTATTCACACATCAGGTACATGATTTATGTCAGATTTATAGTGCCTGGTTGGCATGAAGTCTGGTAATGGGACTCACATTTAAGTTTTCTAATGAATGCCTTCTTTCAATTCCCTCCGTGTGCCTCTGTGAGTCACCTCAAATGATGTTGGGGTGAGAAGTGTAAATTTGAGGCCTCTTGTGATGATGTGGCCCAAGCCAAATGATCCCCTGGCTCCCGTGTGATGAGTCCTAGGTATCGATGGTCAGGGAACACAAGGCTTGACCAGTTCGCAAGGAAGTATCAGGCTTTATCCCCAGATGCCCCTGTGGAGATGAGGCTTGATTAAATCACAAATGTTGCAAGACCCTAAAACAGAGAAGAGGGGGCTGCTGGGACAGGCTCAGGGAGGAGGGGCAAATCGCAAGTTGTCCTTCCCTCAGCCTTGCAGCTGTCCAACCAGGCAGATCCGTTGATCTTGGGGATCTGTGTGACCTGTTCCCAGTGACCGAGGGGGCACCCTCAGGCTATGGTTGCTCCCAGGAGCTGCCCGACTGGACATTTCAAAGTGGCGCCGCAGAAAAATTGAACAAATGGAAAGAACACCCTGTTCTTGGTTAGGGGCACTTAATATTAAATGTGGTCTATTCTCCCTAATTAATTATTCACTTAGGGCGATTCCAAGGAAAATACATCTACTTTATTTGGGGGATCATTAGGAAGCAATTTCAAAATTCTTATTGAAAAATAAGTATGCAAGAATGACCAGAAAATTCTGAAACAGAAGAGTAATGATAGGAACCAGAAGGACTAAAGGCAGTTAAGTCCTAGGCATTAGTAAGACAGGTCCACGGGGCAGATTCTGAAGACCATGCCTGTGTTAGAAGTGGATCTTTTACCAGTGAAGAAAGGGACAAGTTCATAAATGACGTTGGGACCGTAAGGCAGTCTAATGGGTTTTTTCCTCCCTTTCTTGGTGAAATGGACACCCAGACTGAGTGTCCTACCGAGTTCAGTCAATTCTGACACTGTCTGTATGGAGGTAGCGTTAGAGCCCACAGGTTAAGGGCCAGTCCCACAAAGACTGCCCCCTTCTGACACCAACTGCAGGTCAAGGTTGCTACCTCTGCTCTGACCACCTGGCTATAAATTGGAGGTTCCCATGACCCCCTCCTTGGGTTCTATTAATTTGCTAGAGCAGCTCACAGGACTCGGAGAAACATTTGCTAATATCTATCAGTTGATGATAAAGGATATTATAAAGGATACAGAAAAACAGCCAAAGAGATACACGGAGTGAGGTCCAGAAAGGTCACTAACCCAGGAGCTTCTGTCTCTATGGAACTGAGGTGCTCCACCAACCTGGAGGCTCAGAAAATTGCATTGTCCAAGTTTTATAGAGTCAGTCTACTGTTCCCTTACCCCTACCCTTTCACAGAGGTTGATGGGTGGGGCTGAAAGTTCCAGGCCTCCATTTGCTTGGATTTGCTAGTGTCCAGTCCCACCTGAGCCTATCTAGGGACCCCACACTAAATCATGATCATTAACCTAAACCCACAGTGGGCTCTCTATAAAGGACACTCCTGTCACTTGGGAAATTCCAAGAGTTTGGGAAGCTTTGTTCCAGGAACCAGAAACAAAGACCAATGCAATTTTGTATTATACCACAGGTGATCACAAGCCTGGATCGCTATCTCACTCCCATAGCAAAATAAGTTCCAGATGAATCAAGGATTGTAAAATAATGAGAAAACAAACCCAAAAAATGAGCGGGGGGGGGGGGGGGGAAGCATGGTAGAATTAAAAGGAACAATTTCAGAGTGAGCTTTCCAAAGTGTGACGTGAAAGTCAGAAGTCATAAATAGATTGATAAATTCAACTACATAAAAATGAGGGGTTTCTGCACAACACTCGCAAGAATGCACAGCCGATGTCAGAATGCAAGCGGTGAGCTGGGGAAATACATCCGACGAAACTGCTGACAGAAGAAGAGTTCATTTCCTTAGGAAACACAGTGTTCATACGATTCAAGAAAAAGACTAATCCATTAGAAAAGTGGGCACAAGGCTCGCTTTCCCGAGACATTTCCCAGAAAAGGAATTACAGAGGGAAAGAAACATGAAAAGGTGATGACCTTACTCCTAATCAGAGACATGCAAAATAAAACCACAGCGACCTATAATTTTTCACCCTTCCTACTGGCAAAGAATGAAAACGTCTGCTAGCACACCGTGCTGGACCGAGTGAGAGGCACCGGGCAGTCCGATTCCCTGGTGGGAGCGTAAACAGAGGCAGCCTCTGTGGAGGGCACTTCCTGTCAATGTGTAAATGCTCAGCCTCTGGCCCAGCAAGTCCACGTGCAGGGTTGCACCCTCCAGACAGTCTCCCACACGTGTGCCAGCCGTGTGTGCCTTTGTACACAGCTCCTCACTGCAGCACTATTTTTAATCATGGAGAGAAGACTGGAAACAAATAACCACTGATGGGGGAATGGGTTAACCACGTGACAGTACTTTTATACAAATGGGATGTCATACAGACGTTACCAAGAATGATAGGGAGGGTTTCCAAGACCCAATATTTAATTTTGTTTTAAAGGGGGTGGTGGGGTGCCTGGGTGGCTCAGTCGGTTAAGTGTCTGACTTCAGCTCAGGTCATGATCTCGCGGTTTGTGAGTTCGAGCCCCAAGTCGGGCTCTCTGCTGTCAACGCAGAGCCTGCTTCAGATCCTCTGTCCCCCTCTCGCTGCCCGTCCCCCTTTCTCTCAAAAATAAATAAACATTAAAAGTTATAATAATAATATTTTCAGAAGGGGGTGGTGCCTGGGTGGCTCAGTCGGTTAACTCTTGATTTCAGCTCAGGGCATGATCCCAGGGTCATGGGATGGAGTTCCTTGTTGGGCTCCACGCTGGGTGTGGATCCTGCTTAAGATTCTCTCTCTCTCTCTCTCTCTCTCTCTCTCTCTCTCTCTCTCTCTCTCCCTGTCTCCCCCTCAGCCCGTCTCCCCAACTCATCCTCTCCCTCTCTCTCTTCAAAACAAAAAAATGGCCAGAGACAGGACTTCACTGATTGCAAAAGCCAAGGTAGTTTTAATTGGAAGTCTTCAAACTGAGGTACACGAACCACTCCTACCCTCACTCCCAGCCCAAAGCCTTCCAAGAATTACAGGGGCTCTGATGGCCTCAAGGGAGTCAGCACTCTCTTTCTTAATATTATCTTCCTAAGAAAGCCCCGGAGGTGAAACACTGTCAGTTCTCTTACTCTTCTCCCTCTTTACAAAATAAAGTCATGCGTATTCGGGTTGGAAAAGCAAATCAGATTCTTTCTAACAAAAACAAGTCTGATCTGCTTGCTTTAGTGGACAGTAACTGATGGGCATTTCCAATTATGTTATGTGGCAAACATTTCCTTAAGTTCAATGAGTCAAATCTGCAGCTTCTAAGTTTTGAGAAGAACAGTTAAGACCTGTTATAGGATGGGGGGCACTTGGGTGGCTCAGTCAGTTAAGCATCCGACTTCAGCTCAGGATATGATCTCACGGTTTGTGGGTTCAAGCCCTGCATTGGGCTCCGTGCTGATCGCTCAGAGCCTGGGGCCTGCTTCAGATTCTGTGTGTGTCTCTCTCTCTGTCCTTCCCCATTTGTACTCTGTCTCTCTCTCAAAAATAAACATTAAAGGGGCACCTGAATGGCTCAGTCGGTTAAGCGTCCGACTCCGGCTCAGGTCATAATCTCGCGGTTTGTCAGTTTGAGCCCCGCATCCGGCTCTGTGCTGGCAGCTCAGAGCCTGGAGCCTGCTCTGGGTTCTCTCTCTATGCCCTCCCTTGCTCATGCTCTGTCTCTCTGTCTCTCTCAAAAATAAATAAACATTAAAAATTAAAAAAAAAACATTTAAAAAGTTTAAAAAAACTTGTTATAGGATAAAAGCACTTTATAAAAAATATAACACTGGAAGATATATTTGTTTATTTTTTTTAAGTTTATTGATTTTTGAAGGGGAGAGAGACAGAGCATGAGCAGGGGAAGAGCAGAGAGAGAGGGAGACACAGAATCCGAAGCAGGCTCTAGGCTTGGAGCCGTCAGCACAGAGCCCGACGCAGGGCTTGAACTCACGAACCGCGAGATCATGACCTGAGCCAAAGTCAGATGTTTAACTGACTCAGCCACCCAGGTGCCCCTGGAAGATACATTTAAATTAATAATGTTTTAATTGACCTCACCCATTCTGAGTATATTGGCTTAACCAGAATGCCTCAGAGAAAGTGCCAGCGGTGTGATTAATAGTCATAACGAGGAGCCTTTGTGAAATCTTAATGGCATGCTTCCCAGAAATTGACGAAGTGAATGATTCTAAGGTTTGCTTCAAACAAAATTGAAGGAGAACCGAATTGAATTGTCAGCTGATAGATCATTCAGAATAATGATCACAGTATACTTTTTTTCACAGTTGATCTGAAAGAATTGGGTGACATCACTGTAACAAAACTTCCAGTCCCACGGCTTCTAATTACTTGCGTCTATAAAAATTTAAAAAATTGGCATAAAACACATGCTAAGTCCTATCTTAGTCTGGCAATAAGAAACATTCATTAACTGATGTTCCAAAAATAGCCCCTCCCGTCTCATTAAGAGATGAATTCCCCAAAAAATTTACTTCGAGCATTTAATAATTATTTCTAAGGCCAGGTAATATATTTTGTTGTATTGATTAGTTGTGTAATACAATAGATTTTAAAAAGGTTTTAGGGGCGCCTGGGTGGCGCAGTCGGTTAAGCGTCCGGCTTCAGCCAGGTCACGATCTCGCGGTCCGTGAGTTCGAGCCCCGCGTCAGGCTCTGGGCCGATGGCTCGGAGCCTGGAGCCTGTTTCCGATTCTGTGTCTCCCTCTCTCTCTGCCCCTCCCCCGTTCATGCTCTGTCTCTCTCTGTCCCAAAAATAAATAAAAAACGTTAAAAAAATAAAAAATAAAAAATAAAAAAATAAAAAGGTTTTAATACTTGAAGGCCTATGGTCAAAGAAAATATCTCCAGTGATATCATTCCAATTAATGGGCACATTTGGTTGCAGATTAAGTATGAAATGGTGGTCCGTGAAAGACTTCGTGTATTTACATGCTTGAGAGTCTTTCATTGGTATGCATATATACACATATACATGCAGACACATATATACTTGCATATACACACATGTACATATACACACATGCATAAAACATTAGGATAAAATCTGTGAGTGCAGTCAAGGGGAAATACAAGCTTATGGTGAAAAGGAAAGATGTAAAACCCCAGACTCTTAAAGAAAAGCTTGTTCGTGTATTTTTTAAAAAATTTTTTTAATGTTTTATTATTTATTTTTGAGGGGGGGGGGGCAGAGAGAGAGAGAGACACACAGGATCTGAAGCAGCTCCAGGCTCTGAGCGGTCAGCACAGAGCCTGACACAGGGCTCTAACTCATGAACTGAGAGATCATGATCTGAGCTAAAGTCAGACGCTTAACTGACTGAGCCACCCAGGTGTGCCATTGTTTGTGTATTTTTAAATGGATCATGGGCTGATGGTTGATACGAAACTATGAGGTCCTTTAGATTCCTCTGTATTTAAAGAATGATGTAACAATTTCATTCTAAAATGCCAATATTTACAATGTGCTGCAAATTAGACCCTTTGCAAATATTTAAGCTCATGATGAAATAGTCATCAACTTAAAAACGCGTAAGAAAGTAAGCAGTTTTCAAAATCCTTCAGGTAGGCACCGAGTAGAATGTTTGAAGACTTGTAAAGCAGGGTTTCTCAACCTTACGGTTAGTTATGAACACTATTGACGTCTGAAGACAACTCTGTGTCGCAAAGAGCTGTGCATTGTAGGATGTTTAACAGCATCCCTGATCTCTCTCTACTAGATGCCCATGGCAACCTCCTCTTTAGCTGCGATACACAAAAATATCTCCGAACATTGCCAAATAACCCCTAGGGACAAAAATAGTCCCTGACCAAAAGCCACAGCTCTGAAGTAGACTTGGGGTCCATACATGACATATAATTAGAGCTTCATACCTGGGTAGAGTGTGGCTGTTACACGAAGGGCTTCGGCACCAGGGTTCAAGTCTCAGCTCTCTCACTCATTGCTTAGTGTGACTTTGAACAGGTAACTTCGCCTCTCTGTGGCTCAGTTTCCTCATCTGCTCAAAGAGCGTGAAGGACCCTACCTCATAACCCTCGCTTATGGATTATCATGGGGGCTGAGCTGGGGCATGGAGTGCTGTGCTGTTCTGCTCACAGCATGCAGTGGTGTTGGGAGCTTACTGTGGTTTGATAAGATGTATGTACTTGTCTTTGTACCCAGTTCCCCGACACAGAGCTCTAAAACCCTTGGAATTCTCCGAGTGGTAAGAGTGATAGGAGCGTCTTTTGTTCTAATGAGGTGACTCTGGGTGGGATCTGGAGAGCTTCAAGATGGGGGCTGATCACCAGAAAGACCAAGCCATGAATAGAAGCTTGGAACTTTCAGCCCCACCCCCAGTCTCTGGGGAGAACAGAGGGACTGGAGATTGAGTTAGTCACTGATGGCCAATGCTTACACGATAAAAACCTCCGCAGAAACCTCTGGACAGAAGAACGCAAAGAGCTACAGGGTTGCTGAACACATGGAGGTGCTGGGGGGGTGACAAGTCTGAAGAGGGTGTGGAAACTCTGAATGCGCCCCACCCCCACCCCATACCTTCTCCCAGGCCTCTTTTCCATTGGCTATACCGAAGTATATCCTCATCATGAACTGGTAAATATGAGTTTCCCTGAGTTTTGTGAGCTGTCCCAGCAAATTTTTGAATCTGAAGGCGGTGTTTGTGGGAGCCCCCGGCTTTGTACCCTCATTGGACAGAAGCGTGCGAGGTAACTTGGGGACGTGATACTTGTGACTGACTTCTGAAGTGAGGGCAGTCTTGTGGGGACTGAGCCCTTAACCGCCTGGAGTCTGACAGTTCACGTCAGGATTGAACTGTGGGACACAAAGTTGGTGTCAGAATTGTTTGTGGTGAGGAAAAAACTCAATGCTCCCCCCACCCCCAAGTGCCTTGATTACCTTGGAGGGCTCCTATGCTCCCGCCCCCTCTAGTCTGAGGTCCACACCTAACCCCTTGACACATCCTAAACCAACTGACTTCCTCCAGCTGCACAGCTAGTTCTGAGGCCACCCTACTTGGGTAGATTTACTTTGGGCCGAGGTGTTAAAGTGACTCCAGACTGAGGGCACGACCGCCCGTTCTTCATGAAAGTCTTTCCCTCTCCCCCGAATTTCCGGTTTCACTCCTCGCAGCCTGACCAAACCGTGAGTTGGGAGGGCTTCGGGGTCCTCTCTAGTGCTGGGGTGTGAGAGCTGCCCGCCTGTTTTCATTCCCCTCGTGAGCTAAAGGGCCTCGTACGTGTTTAAATATGTGGGGGGAACGAATCAAAAGAAGAAGACTATTTCCTGACAGATAAAAAGTGTAAGGAGTTCAAATTTCAGAAACCATAAATAACACTTGCTTTTTCCACAGAGGGCCACATAATGACTTCGGTGGGTCCTAGGCACTGTTGCCTCCGTGGCTTTTTCCACCATTAAAATAAGTTTTTAAGGGGCGCCTGGGTGGCTCCGTCGGTTAAGTGTCCAACTTTAACTCAGGTCGTGATCTCATGGTCCAGGAGTTTGAGCCCCAGGTTGGGCTCTTTGCTGACAGCGCAGAGCCTGGAGCCTGCTTCAGATTCTGTCTCCCTTTCTCTGCCCCCTCCCCCAAAAAATAAACATTTAAAAAATTTTAAATAAGTTTTTAAAAAATGATATTTTAGGACTGTGTTGGTATAAAGACACATAATGCAGGTTGAATCACTCTTACATATTCAGCATTATTGTTTTGTTTTGTTTTTTTTTTTTCTTCTGGCTTTAAGAGAAATGAAAACTCCGGGCACCTGGGTGGCTCAGTCGGTTGGGGGGTCCTACTTCGGCTCAGGTCATGATCCCCTGGTTCATGAGTTCGGGCCCCGTGTCAGGCTCTGTCCTGACAGCTCAGAGCCTGAAGCCTGTTTCAGATTCTGCGTCTCCCTCTCTCTGCCCCTCCCCCGCTCCTGTCTGTCTGTCGGTCTCTCTCTCTCTCTCAAAAAATAAGTAAACATTAAAAAAAAATTTTTTTAAGTAAAAGGAATTAAAATTCAAACATTTTCATGGGCCCCTAAAGTATCCTGGGCCCTAGGCACTCTGCCTTTACTTACCTATGGCTGCATTTGCATCACTATGCCAGAGCTGAGTAGTTGAAATAGAGCCCACGTGGTCTGCAAAACGGAAATCATTTACAAGCCGGCTCTCTGGCTAGTGTTTTACAGATGAGAGAGTGAGGACCTGGGAGACTGCATGACTTACCTCGTGTCCCACGAGCGTTACTGGAGGGTCGAGGGCTGAAGCCTGCCACCTCCCCCTCTCCTGCACACCCACAGCTTTCCCAGGCTTCCTTAGGGACTCCCCCGCAGGCCACGCCCTCCAGGCCAGGTGCAATTCCAGGAGTGTCTGAACACCTGGGCTGGGTGGGCTGGGATGCTTTCCAGGGCAGGGGCAGCCAGGGTCAGGGACAAGTGCCACTGGGCCCCGCACAGCGGAGCCGAAGGAACATTTTTGCCTGGAGGATGGACCCGGTGAGCAGGAGCTCGGCTTCTTTCCATCACCCCGCCCCACACACCTGCGCAACCCCAAACAAAACGGTTAATGTGATCAAGCTGATGCTAATGAAGATGAGGACAATGTGTGCACTTGACAGAATCATCTTATGTGATGGCCACAGTCCCCCCAGGGTGAATATATGCCCTTGAACCGTGTGAAATCGCTGCCTTTTGATCGTGTTTGACCCACAAAGTCAGAATTTCATGGTCCCATCTAATACGATTTATCTCCCTTTACACGGGAACAGACAGACGCTCAAAGACATTAAGTCGAGAAGAGCTGAGATCGAGTTGCTCTGATTCCACAGCCCCACGTGGCTTTTTATAGACCGCTCTCCTGCCAACTCGACGCCCCCCTCCTCCTGAGGCCTCTCGCTTACCCAGAGGCTGAGGCCCACGTGTCTCCATACACAAAGCCTTCGTGACTTACTTGTGCTCTCTTCTCTGCGTGGTAGCCTCGCTGTCTTTTGCTCTCCCCCATCCTGACACCTCCCTCTTCCGGACTTTGCATGTCTCATCTATCCCCACACCCTGTCCAGTTTACTTCTTAAATGCCTTATCTGGACACTTCCTTTTATTGCCACCTCTGTTTCTGGCCCTGGTCCTGTAGGCTTTCCTGGCTGGGCTCCCTGCCATGTCCCCGTCCCCTCCACACTAATGCCACAGCGATCCCTGTAAAATGCAAATCTGATTGCTTCACCCTTCTGTTCAAACTCTTTAGCGGCTTTTCCTGTTGCTGTAGGCATGAAGAGGGTCCCTCGCCAAGGCCCAGGATCTGCGGTCCCACCCTTGCTGTCTCTTGGGCCTCATCTTACCCTCTTTCCTGCTGCTTCTTTCCTCCCACCTTCTAGCTCTTTGAATGTGCCCAGCTTCCTTCCACCAGGGCCTTTGCACTGGCTGCTCTCTCCACCTGGAATGTGTTTCCGCACCTGCTTCTTTGCCAGATTCGCGGCTACGCTGCCTACAGACATCGGCTCTCCGGTCACTTCCTTGAGGAAGCCCTCCCTGCCTTTTCAGACCTATTCTCCTAGAATAGAATTCCTTTCTTTCAGAGCACCTGTTTGTTTACACGTTTACATTCATTTGTGTGGCGAATGTGTGACTCCCCAACTTGTCTGTAAGGTCTCTGAGAGCAGGGACCCTGTGAACCAGCCCCCGCCTGGCCCCTGCATACCAGTACAGGGTGGATAGATGGAGGCTTCCTACCCTCTGGGGAGCAGGGAACTACCTCCTGCAGGACACCCTGCCCTGTGGCGATCTCGCATACTCTCCACCACATCGCTGCTCACTGTTCCCACTCTTAGAGAGCTCCTATGCACTCCTCAGGGCCCCGCTCCACTATCTTGCATGCCCCCTGAGCTAGGCCAGTTGCACTCACCTTTGGATATTTTTTTTTTCCTCTTCCACCTTGTACTTCTTTCTGCCATCTCACTTAGCATATTGTGATGACAGTTTTTTACTATCTTTTCTCTGAGTGACTGTGGGCTCTCTGCCAGCCTCTCTGGATGCCCAAAACCTAGCACGGCACCTTGGCCCCACAGCACCTAAGGAGGTGGTGCTGAAGTGAATACAATGCCTTGTCTTTAGGGCACGAGGCTTTTGATTTGCTTCTCTGGCGCTCAGGTGGCCTCAGTCACCACCCGCCCCCGCTCCCCCATTCCCAGGCACACAATCTCTGTCTGTAAAACACTTAGGTTATGTTTCCCCAACTGTGGGAGTGATATTCACATGATCTCTCCAGCCAGGGACAATAAACATCCCGTGCTCTCGGGACACCTAACCTCTGACGGGTAACAAGGAACCAGTGACTCTCGTATGCGTGGCCGAACATGCATTTGCTTGGCTTATTTGATGATAGCACGTCTACAACACTTGATATTAAGCATAGGGTGCATATTTTGAAGCTATTCCAAAGTATAAAGGGGTTTCAAAGGAATGAATGCATTTCTGAAAGCTTAGTTACTTAACGAGTTCCACGAATTTTGGAGGGTTTGCTTAATGAGACGTAATTAAACCTGTTAATATTTCATGAACGGCTCTTTATTGAGGTATAGCTGACACGCGCTGTTGCATTGGTGTCCGATGTACAACATAGCGATTTGACGAGTCTATAGCCTCTGCCCTGCTCCCTGCAAGTATAGTCCTTGCCATCTGTCACCATACAGCACTGTTACGATACCATTGACCGTACTCCCTATGCTGCCCTTCATCCCCAGAGCTTACTCCATAACTGGAAGCCTGTATCTCCCACTCCCCTACACCCATTTTTGCCCATTCCGTCAGCCCCCCTCCTCTGGCAAGCATCAGATTGTTCCTTGAGTAATTCTGAAGGCTTCCCAGACCAGCTTCTGTAAAATATGCCAGATATAGCTGGTTACTTGTAAAATCGTCCAAATAGCAAGGGCGCCAGCCTTCTCCCCTCTCCCGCACCCCTGCCCACCGAGTCTCACCAGATCAGGCTGACCCCGCCAAGGTGGCTTTCCCAGCCAGCAGGCACGGCTGCAGACCAGGCCCACCTGCCCGAATCACTGCGGCATATCCCCCCTCCTTCCTTCCCACCCTCTCCTTTCTGTTCCACCCTCCAGGTATTGCCAACCTGCGTGCCTACAGCACGGCTCTGAAGAGGCCACGGCTGGGCCCTCAGCCTTCAATAGCTCTCCATTGCTTATCGGCTACCGCTTACACTTCCCAGCTTGGAATGTAATGTCCACCCCACATGGCCCTGGATGCCCATCCCGGACGTTCATGCCACTCTGCCCCCATTCTCCGGAACACTTTCGCAAATTCCCTCCGTCCTCCAATGCTTTGTCCGTGTCCCTCTTTGTCTGTCTTATATTGTGCCTACCTAGATTATAATACCTGTCTTAACCTTCTTCCTATTCTTGTGAAACTCTTTTAGGAGTTTATCTTTCTTCTTCTTTTTCTAAATGTTTATTTATTTTTGAGAGAGAGTCAGATGGGGAGACGCAGAATCCGAAGCAGTCTCCAGGCTCTGAGCCGTCAGCACAGAGCCCGACGCGGGGCTTGAACGCACAAACCGCGAGGTCATGACCTGAGCTGAAGTCGGACGCTTAACCAACTGAGTCACCCAGGCGTCCCAAAGAGTTTAATTTTCAATCCTTTCCTTCTCTAATCCTTCCCTCTACTTCTTAAGACAAGGCTTCCTCGAAATGACTGATGTGGCACTTGGCATGCCGGGCATTTTTAATGGGGGTGATCATCACCCCACTGAGGGCAAAAAGCGGTTCTTGGTGGAAGAGCAAAAAAACCTCAGATATTACAGTGATCTGTGACCCTCCAAACAGATATACAGTGTGTCCATGGTATTAACATTTCCTGCTGGAGGGAAT
Organism: Panthera uncia; assembly: GCF_023721935.1. NCBI lineage: Eukaryota > Metazoa > Chordata > Mammalia > Carnivora > Felidae > Panthera > Panthera uncia. The sequence goes on from NW_026057577.1 coordinate 111,003,398, forward strand.
ACAGAAAAAATGTCTGAAAAGGCTCTCTGATGTGAATGGTGGAGAATGACCAGAAAAAGGTTGAGAAACATCGGTCTCTCCTAAACAGGAGAGAAAGAACTCCGAAGAGGTGCTGAGATCTAAATGAAATGGATGTTTTAAAAGGCCAAGAACAGTCTGTGTCACATCATAAAAACCCCATATACGTTCATGATAACCGCCAGTATCTATCGTGCACATGCCAGGTCCAGGCACTCTGCCAAGGTTTACACACATGTTCTCAGGTGAGATCTCATGATCTCATTTAACCTTGCCCCCGTTTCATGTACCATTATTACTACAGATAAGGAAACTGAGGCTTAGAGAGGTTGGTTTAATTGCCCCATGCCAAACTCTTGGTAATTGACAGAGGCAGGATTTTAACCTCCGTCTGACTTCAAAGCCTGCCCTCCAGATGCCTCGCAGAAGTGAGCCCCTCACTCCTGGTGAGCCCTGGGAGCACTCTCCCGCACAGAGGGAGGAGAGACTGTTAAAATTAACCAGTGCTTGCAGCCTTTTTTTTTTTTTAATTTTTTTTTTTAAGGTTTATTCATTTTTCAGAGACAGGGAGGGACACAGCCTCAGGGTGAGGGGGAAGGGGTAGAGAGGGAGACACAGAATCCGAAGCAGGTTCCAGGCTCTCAGCTGTCGGCACAGAGCCCGACGCAGGGCTCGAACTCACAGACCGCGAGATCGTGACCTGAGCCGAAGTCGGACGCCCAGCCGACTGAGCCACCCAGGTGCCCCACACTTGCAGCCTTCAATAGCTCTGGGCTGATGGATGGTGTCCTTGTGTCCAGGGCCATGATGATGACCGCCTGCGATCTCTCAGCCATCACCAAGCCCTGGGAGGTACAGAGTAAGGTATGGAGCCCTCCTGACCTGACAGGAGGGGAGTCCCAGCATCACGACAGCAGCCGGTGCAGCTTGGACTCCAGCTCCAGAGGCGGCCCCGCTTCGTCTCCTCCTCCTCTGCCAGGACATGGAAGCCACTTTAGTGCCCTCTCCAGTGATGACAACAAAGGGGGTGGCGAGGCAGGGGTGGGGTTGAAGCGTTTGCTGAGCTGGAAATGCCCCCAGGAGGGGTGGGAGCAGGGGCAGGAGGATGGGAGCTGCGGCTTGACTTTTTGGGGGGGTTGTCTGTTGCAGGTAGCTCTGCTGGTTGCTGCCGAATTCTGGGAACAAGGTGACCTGGAGCGCACAGTGCTGCAGCAGAACCCCATCGTGAGTAGGGGATGGGGCGTCAGCCTGATGTGGGGTGTGTGTGATCTCACCCTGACACACAGACGGGCCCCCTGACACAGACATGTGTGATCTTACCATAGAGATGATCTTTTCCTAATACACTGGTCGTCCAGGCATGGTCCCCAGGCCACCATCAACCTCATTGCTAGGGAACATGTCAGAGATGCCAATTCCCGGCCCCCATCCTAGACCTACCGCAGCAGGAACTCTGGATGTGGGCTCAGCAGATGTGTGCCCTCCTAACCGACAAGCCCTCCTGAAGTCTGAGAACCCTGCTCTAATGTACTGGCTCACTCAGCCAGGTAGAGATTGACAAGTGAACCCCAAAACAGAGTTCCTTTCATTTCTCACAGTCCAGGGGACCACCTCCCCAGGCCCTGTTCTAACAGTCCAGAGCATACAAGGGGAGGACCTGGTCAAGCTGAGCACCCATCCATGTTGAGAGCAGGCGTGGCAGGGACAGCCGGTGGGCTCCCCACCTGAGATGGGCGCCCCCCCCCCCCATGAGAGGTTAGCCAAGTGAGGGCGGGGCTAGGAAGTAGAGGCAGGGTAGGAGGGAGAGACATTCTGGGGACAGAGCCATTGATGGAGATGGGGGCAGGGGAAGCCTGTGGCAGAGCAGAGAGCACGCTGGGGCACCCACGTGAGGCTTGGACAGGGACTGAGGGGGGGGGTACAGGCAGTGAGGGTTGTGCAAGCCCCAGGGCGGGCAGGCAGGGAGCGTCCCAACCTGAGTAGCAGGGGGCCACTGGTTTGGATCTCTCTTTTTTCTTTCCCAGGTTTTAACATGTGGAGAGACCAGTGAAAGAACCGTAGAGACCCCACCAGCCAGGTTCAACTGCTAGTGAGAGTCAGCCATTCTCGTTTTATCTATGCCCCCAGCTCAGGCATTTTCTTATCTTTTGCCTGAAGTGTTTTAAAGTAAATTCCAGATGTTATCACTTCTCCCCTAAATACTTCAGTTTGCCTCTCTGAGAGATAAGAAACACACACAGTATGCAAGCACACACACACACACACACACTATCATTATTACGCTCACAAAATTAGTAATAATTCTTTAAGGTCATCCAATCCTCAATCTCTGTTTATTTTCCCTGATCGAGTGAAAAAAGTAATTAGGTTGATTTGTTCAAATCAGGATCCAGTCAAGGGACCACATTCCCTCCGGTTGTTATGTCTCTCAAATCTCTTTCAATACATAGCAATTTTCTCCTCTTTTTTTTTTTTTTTAATATATACGTGGCATGTATTTATTTGTTGAAGACCGTGGGTCTTCTGTTGTGTAGTTGCCCACATTCTGGATTTGGTTGATTGCACCCTCATGGTGTTATTTAATATGTTCCTTTATCCCCATATTTCTTGCAAACTGCTAGTCAGATCTGGAAACTTGATGAGTTCAGGTTTAGTTGGGTGTTTTGTTTTGTTTTGCTTTGTTTTGTTATGAATAAGAATGCTTCATAGGTAGGGGCGCCTGGGTGGCTCAGTTGGTTAAGCAGCTGACTTCAGCTCAGGTCATGATCTCACAGTTTGTGAGTTCGAGCCCCGCATCAGGCTCTGTGCTGGGAGCTCAGAGCCTGGAGCCTGTTTCAGATTCTGTGTCTCCCTCTCTCTGTTCCTCCCCCACTCACACTCTGTCTCTTTCTCAAAAACAAAGATTAAAAAATTAAAAAAAAAAAAAGAGAATGCTTCTTAGGTAGAGTAGGTCCTGGCATCATGCCAAGAGGAGCCGGGTACAGTTAACTCTTTCTCCTCCATGACAGCCCATGATGGACAGAAACAAGGCAGATGAACTTCCCAAGCTTCAGGTCGGCTTCATTGACTTTGTCTGCACCTTTGTCTACAAGGTAGGTCCTTTGCTTTCTCAGGCTCAGCAAGGTGTCCTTGATAAACCCAGGATTCCCAACAACATCAGGAATAATAAACCCTGGCAGGTGGGTGACCAGCGGGTGATAGTTTACAAAGAGCTTCTCATCTGCAATGGCATTTGGTCCTCAGGACGGTCCAACGGGGGTCTTGAGTGGTAATGTACCCAGGCCAGAGTCAGGAAAGGGGGGAGGCCATGGGATGCACGCCCTCCTAACTTCCCTGGTTGGTGGAAATGTGACAGGTCAAAGTAGCCCAATTGTCAAAAGACAATCTGGAATTTCTTTGAGCCAATGCTCACGGGTAAAGTCCTCCTCCTGGAAACCCACTGCTTCCAACTCTGTGTTATTTGTGCCACCACCCACCGCCCATTAGTCATTTTTATTTCGGCCATGTTACACATGAGGAGGCAGAGGTCAGAGATGAGAAATGACAGGGCCAGCATCACTGGAGGCGGCCTCGAGCCGGGACTAGAGCCGGATGCCTGACCCTGGTTTAGGGCTCTTTCTGCTGCACTAGGGAGAAGGGCACATGCTCTCAGAGCAGACAGGGGCCACTCTGTCATAACATGGCTAATTGGGGTGCTCTGAGCAACAAGGTAGAGTCGCCGTGCTCCCCACTATCATCAGCAATATTATAAACCGGGTAGGCGAGGCCGAGTGCCCTCCATGTGCTATCACAGCCCTGCGAGGATGGCTGAGGCAGAGCTCTGTAGGTCATCGCCCCGCGGTCACACAGTTTGTGGCGGAACTGGATCCAAACCCGGCAGCTCTGAGCACAGCCGACTCTGGCCGGAACTCCACGGTGGACCCTGGATTTGCTGTTCTCACCTTGAGCAAATCTACTCCATCAACCTGCACTTTGATTTCCTCACCTGAAAATCCCAGAGGGATGCATCCCGTTTTCCCACCTCCCAGGAGTATCTGGGGATCAATGGAGATAAAGCACTCCATAAACTGCAATGTACTGTGTGCTCAAGGCATTATTTGTATTCTTGGAGCTAAGAGACTTTCAGAATCCCCTTCGCAAATCCCAATTTCATTCAGCAAATGTTTTCTGGTGTCTTTATCCCCCAGACACTGTCTTTTCACCCCAGTGAACAAGGCGCCGCTGTCCCTGCCCTCTCCAAGTTCACAGCCCCTGGGGGAGACGGGCAAAGGGAGTCATTACAATGAAATGAAATGTGGAAGAGAGGCTTCTGGAGCTTCTAACAGGGGACTCTACTTACCCAGAGGGTTCAAAATGGTGAAGAGGAGAGGGCAGCAGATCTGGAGGGGTCCGGAAGCCAGGTGAAGGACATGGGGACTGCCACAGGAGGGTTTTAAGCAGGAGAGGGATGGACGGGCTCTTGCACTGCAGCCCTCCCCCCACCAGTATCAGCATCCCACCGCCCCAGGCAGCTCATTCCCATGCTGGGCATTCTCAGCCGTGCCTCCCCCTCGGCTGGACCCTGGGCCATGCCCCGCCCCCAATGCCAGAGGCTCTCTCTTTTCCAGGAATTCTCCCGTTTCCATGAGGAGATCACTCCCATGCTGGATGGGATCACCAACAACCGCAAGGAGTGGAAGGCGCTCGCGGATGAGTACGATGCCAAGATGAAGGCGTTGGAGGAGGAGAAGCAGAAGCAGCAGGCAGGCACGCAAGGTTTGTGGACAGGGGAGACGAGGAGCCCTGTCCCCACCCACTAAACACTCACAGCCTGGTCGCAGGGCCCCATACGTGTGGGCCCGTCCAGGCGTCCCCACCTCCTCTGATCGCTCTCATTCTGCATTTTGGGGCGCTGAGGCTTGCTGACATGAAGTACCATGGCCAAACCATACAGTTAGTAAGCGGCAGAGCCTAGTTCCCAAGACTGAACCTTCTACCAAGGATTTCCGGCTGCCCCCCAACCAGTGTAGGACAGATTCCAATTCCAGGGCTGTGGACATAGAGCCCTACCCAGGGGCAAGGGAGAAAACCTTTGAAGGAATTTTAGGGGCCCTATTTCTGACTGTCTGATGTTTGAGTAGTGTCTATACCAGCACGAGCCCTTTCTTGCACACCCCCGGTGATGGAGGGCTCACTACCATGCATAACATCCTCATTCCGTATCAGTGTTAGAAAGCTCTTCCTTGAACCACAATTCTCCTTGTGGAAGCCTCCACCTGGCGGCCGCAGCCCTGCCTTCCAGAATCAAGTGGGATGTTTGCTCCAGCCCTTCCCAACTGAGAGCACATTCTCCCTCCCTCCAGTCATTTCTTTTACTGATTGTGTGGGTCCAGTTCCCTCGTGGGACATGACATGTAGTCCTGGCCCCCCTCTGACTTCCCTCCTCTGCACACCTGCCCCTCTGCCCACCTTGGTAACGCGGACACTGTCACGGCTCCAGTTCTGCTCGGGGCATCGTGGGGTGATTCCAACCTGGTGGCTGCAAATGTGGGGCTACCATTTACGTTTTGCAAGCCGTGCTGTCTGCACGGCCCCAGTGTCCTATACGTGACAGTCATCATAGATTTGTACGGTTATTACAATTTTCCAGAAATGGCAGTAAAGTGTCCGGAGGACGAGGCATCTTTTTCTCATTTGCAAATTATCTTTTGGGCTAGCGGCAGCTCTGTGCAAACTCGAAGCCTGCAGATGTCTTTTGTTTGGCCTGCCTTCTGTTCGCGTGAATTTGCTGTCCGCGTTTTAAAACTGGGATATTTCCGATTTTGAACATCCAAATCTCCAACATTTCTTTAAGAAAAAAAAATATATATATATATCAGTATTTGGCCACACCAGTCTGCTTTTCTACAGGACAACGATTAGCTGGAGCTGAGTGGCAAATGCCCCCTTTAGACAGGATAGGGGATCGCTCTGGTTTGCCACCGCCTCGACACCACCCACTGCTGTCTCCCAGACAGCGTGCCGAGTGTTGGTGGGTCATTTATCATCACCATAGTGGTTCCCTTTTTCTTAGTGTAGAGAAACGGCCTTGGTTCCTCGGATTCTCCTGACACTTGGCTCGCCTTCTGCATGTGTGGTTGGTTACCTGTTGGCCTCCGAAAGCCCCCGAGTTTGCAACTCTTGGTCTAAACCAGGGCGAAAGGGAAGCGCGCGCCTCCTCTCACCATGTGTATTCTCTTTCTTGTCCGCAGCGGCGGCGGGAAATCAGCCCGGGGGCAACCCCAGTCCAGCAGGGGGCGCACCAGCATCCAAGTCCTGCTGCATCCAGTAGCCCAGCCCGGCATCAGCTGACCAGAATGGTCCCACCCTCGTGGAAAGAGAATCCCCCAAGCCGGCAGAAACCCAAAAACCTTCTTGAGAAGTAAAAGAGTCCTAGGACTTGAAAGCGGAACGAGAATTTAGCTTACATCCTATCTAGTGGTTTTTCTTTCCATCATTTTTTTTTTTTTCAGTTTTGAGTACTTTTCTCTTGCGAGAAAACCAATCACCCATCCTTTTCCATTTCTTTCGCATTTTTTCCCTTAGCTGAAGTCATTTTTCTTTTCAGCTTGATGGTATTTTGTTTTTAAGTTTATTCATTTAAGTAATCTCTACACCCCATGTGGGACTCGAACTCACAACCCCGAGATCAAGGGTCTTCTGCTCTTCAGACTGCGCCAGCCAGGGACCCCTTACCTGAAGTATTTACCAGCACATTTCAGACGTATCATTTCGCTCCTCCGTTACACATCTTTAAAAACATCCGGGCGTTTTCTAATATAACCCCATCATTATCACATGCAGCGAATGAACACCTCATATCGAGGGGTGGTCGATGCTGTGATGAGCTGTGCAGACCCTTTCCTGAAGAGTAAAGGACGTGCGGTCCCCACAGCTGTCCCTCGGAGATTCCCACAGCTGCAGGGAGATCCTTGACCCAAGGTCACGGCCTTCCCCGGATGGCCTACGCCCATGACAGACCTATGCCAGGTGTTAAGGCCTGGCCGTGTTGGCCCAACCCAGGACAACTCCACAGGGCCATTCCAGTTCCAGGACTCTCGGTGGGGTCACCACGGCCGTCGCCGGGGCTCCGTCACAGCTCGGATTCTCCCTCTGCCCATCCCCACTCCCTTCCCTGCCCCAGGTGTTGGTCCCGTGGGCACCCCTTAATAAACATCCTGCAAAGACCACTGCGGAGGCTGCTTTCTGGGGAACCCAACTGACCACACCCATCCTTCATTGCCTCTCCCCTGCTGTCGCACAAACGTCTTTATTAGTTGGTTTGTCCAAACAAGTTTCACATGTTTAAGGTTTTTTTTTTTTTTTTAAGTTTATTTATTTTGAGAGAGAGAGAGAGTGCAAGCAGGATAGGGGCTGAGAGAGAGAGGGGGAGAGAGAATCCCAAGCAGGCTCCACGCTGTCAGCACAGAGCCCGATGCGGGGCTCAAACTCATGAACCGTGCGATCGTGGCCCGAGCTGAGATCGAGTGGGACACTTAACTGACTAAGCCACCCAGGTGCCCCACAAGTTTCACACTTTTCAAGTTTAGATGTCACTAGACAGGTGGGTCCTGAATCCTCATCTTTTAACTCTCAAGCTAGATGTTCTGCTTTCCGGAAGTTGACCCTCTCAGAGCAGAGGTCTTTAAAGAGACATGTCCCTAGGCAGGCCACATGTAGCGGTTAAGTGGCAGGGCAAAGAGGAGAGGTGTCACCCTGGAAGTACACACGCTGCTGCCGGTCCTGGCTTTATTCCTTGGGCAGGTTCCCTCCGTTCTTCTCAGCCTCAGCCCTCCCCGTCTGCCAACTGAGGGTCACAGTCCTCGCCACGCCTCTCACAGGGCTCTGGTTAGCACCAAGGAAACCACATATAAGGACTGCACCTTATGTTGAATTAAGTGCCTCCTGTGATGTCTTGGGTACTGTTCACGGTCCAATTTCATCCTCCCAACGCTACAGGGTAGAGACGACCGCTAGCCCCACTGATTACAGGATGAGGATACTCAGAGAGGTTAAGAAACCTGCCCAAAGACGACCAGCTGGTACGAGATGGAGGTAAGACCCAAAGCCAGACAGCTGTCACCACCCTCCTGGCTTGTAACCCATTTTCCCTGCACCATCCTGCTTCTGACCATCAGCTCCTTTAAAACATAAGGGACCTGAGTTCACCTAGGCAATTCATCTTGCCTCATACTCAGGGAAACCAGGGGCCAAAGAGGTGGCTTGCCGAAGTTTGCACAACACAGACATGGCAGAGTTGCGTCTCAAACGTAGGTCTCGAGCCTCTAAATCTTCCGGGCTATTTCTGGCACCACTGAATGCATCCTTGAGGGCATTATTTCTGTGACTCTGTGGCTCGGGGGCCTCCCTAGCTGTGTGTGCAGTCATCAGGCCACGGATAGGATCCACTCACGTGTCCATTCAGGAACTCCCGACTAATAGGGCTGGGCACCATGAATAGAGAAGCAGCCCTGCTTTCCTGGATTTTACCATCCAGCAAGGGGGCGGCGACAGCTTCTGAGCGATCACGCACACGGAAAACCTCTCTAAAGACTAACTCAAGTCACAGAAGCCTGCTGCTAAGGGGAAACATCCCCATTCATTTGAATGGGAAATAATTGCGATGTGTTCCTTTCCGACTGCAGAAATCCAAACCGTTTCCAGATGGAGAAAATAAATCACCTCAAAACGAGAGCGAGTTTATGCAGGAAACAAACAACTTGAAACCAGTTTGCACATAACATAGAATGGAATGGCTGATTGTACTTGGTCTTGGGTACGTGTGATTTTCTTCACCAACGTCTCAACCCTTTGGGGGCACATCAATATCCACGGGTATCTTGCACTTAAACTGCACTTAAAACATAAAGTTAAGGGGCGCCTTGGTGGCTCAGTCGGTTAAGCGTCCGACTTCGGCTCAGGTCATGATCTCGCGGCTCGTGGGTTCGAGCCCCGTGTCGGGCTCTGTGCTGACAGCTCGGAGCCTGGAGCCTGCTTCCATTCTGTGTCTCCCTCTCTCTGCCCCTCCCCTCACTCATGCTGTCTCCCTCTCCCTCAAAAATAACTAAACATTAAAAAATTATTAAAAAAGAATAAATAAAGGTAAAGCAGTTTTCGGGCAAAATAAAAGCGACCCCGAGAAAGCATGAAACGGAGGACATCCAAGACAGAGGGTCTTAGAAGATGCCGTTTCTTCACCGCCCTTGCTGGAAGTGAGCAAAGGAAAACATTTCAAACTCACCCAAATGAAGCACACAATTCGAGTCTGTTCTTCATATCCTCTGACCAGAAACTTTGTTTTAAACCAGAAACCGTACTGTTGTCGTCTGTCGGTGAGGGTTTTTGCTTGAAAACGTAATGTCAAAGTATCTCCTTCGGCATGTGTCATTAGTGAGCTTGTGTGGAAATGTTGATGCAGCCAGACAAGGAGGTCCTTGTTCAGAAAGCGGGAGAGCGTTCTAAAAGTCCTGGCAAAAAGCTGGTCCTGGAATGACTGTTGTGGGAGACTGAGTCTGAATGGTTCATAAGAGCCAATAGCTGAATGGTTCAATGAAATGTGCTGTGAAGGAAGGAAACGTGAACCCAGAGAGTTTTGGGGGGCTTGGGGGGCACACCTGACCCCGGTCCTCTCTGAGAAAGCGACCCTGGAACTAGAATCCTTTTCCCATTTAGTGGCCAGGGTGTCCCTCAACGAGCACGCAAATAAAGACACATCTCACTGGGGCTGTGGGTGGTGTTTTCTTTTTAATCTCCATAGTGTATTTGTTCAGTTTATTTATAAGCAGATCACTTCACTATTTACAGTACATGAGCATAGAGATTCTACAGTTTTTGTGATGTAAACAATAACTCCATAGTAGGAGTCTGAGAAAAGAAGCCAGTTCTGAAGTATTTACAGACGTTAAAATAGAACTTTATACTCACGAAAGAATAATACATAGAGCAATTTGGTTAAATTATCTATGAAACTATAGAATCTGACAATGTACAAATACAGGAAAACAGTTTCTCATTTAGAAGGTGAGACAGATAAATCACACCAGAAATAAAATAGGGACCATGACAACCACAATAATTAAAAGCAAAGAAGGTTTCTTCCTTGCCTCTTACAGATAAAGTATTTATATAAATAAGGACACAACCCAACGAAATGGAAAAAATATATAAAAATCCTCTACCAATTAAAAAAAATAGCAAAACTAAAAACTCGATTCTCAATCATTAGCAGTGTCCTTTAAAAAATTAAAATTTAGCTTTCTATTATAAATAACAAAGCAGATGTGTCCCTCTGTGTAGGTGAAATTCTTGCACCTTTCTCAAGAAATGCATCAATGTAATTCCACACATACACACACACACACAGGCGTGCACACGTGCAGACAGACACACACACACACACACACACACACACACAAATACACACCTATACGCACACACACAGCCTTGCGCTCACGCACCCCAGGCTGTAGTTACCTTGTTGAGCTTCCTAATAAATAATGCCCCCTACGGTAGTACCCCTGGGGATGCCCAAACCTGACAAGTTTAGCCATTCCCTGGTTTAACCCTGTCACAGAGCCGGGGAAAGCCCTGGCTCCCTATTGCTCAGAATTCTCTAGGCTGCATGGTCACACCAAGAGAAAAGGATTTGAGTCCAAGATTTGGAAATGCTGGAAGGGACCATAGGGACCACCTCGCCCAGTCGATTAAGGCTAGCTACAGACACAGTCTTTTAGAAACCTGGGGTCGGGGAGAGGGATCTTGAGTTGATTTCAACATTAGCAGCTGCCTCTGGAGGAAGCCGACGCTCAAAGCCAATGCTAATACCGTGGAACGAGGGGGTGGGTGTGAATTTCCAGAGCGGACGGCACCAAGCCAGACTTCTGGATGGTCATGGCCTCCAGAAACCATCCGGAAATCCAAGCGGTCCACCTCCCTGTCCCGCTGACCACCGTGACCACACTCCCCTGGAGATTTCCAACCTGTTTCCATTGGAATCAGAACACCCCTCAAGAAACAAAGTTGGGGAGAGTTTATGACTTTTTATTCCTAACACAAAAACACTCGACAAGAGTTTGAAATACAAAACACAAACACAAACAAACAAACAAACAAACCTGTTTGGCTATTCAGTGGACCGTATCCAAGGCCATGGCCAGCCCCCTCCCCCCTCCCGCCCCGCCCCCCCCAGTCTCCTCACACGCAACCTCTTTGCTTGTCCCGAGGGTACAGGGCGGGCCACCCAGCAGAGGTTCGCTTAACAAGGTCAGCAGCTGGGATGCCAGTATTGCAGTTACAGCAAACCCCTCCCGGGCACCCGGACACAGGGTCCACTCCTGTCTCCTTTGCCCACAGGATAACTAGTGTGCTTCTCGGTCTGTGCCAGAGTCTGCTAAGCGGTTGCTTCTGCAGTCTTCTGACTGGCGTAACACTGGGCTCTAAACACATAGACAGTTCACTCAGGCCATTACACAGAATTCCCAAAGTTGGTGTTGCACAGCAAGGGGGCCGAAAGGATTTATTTGCCTTCCATCTGGGAAGCTGGTGGGTACAGTCTTTGGCCACTAGAGGGCGACCAGACGTCGATAAGGCAAAGTGCTGAGGTGGAAGCCGACCAATCCCTTCAAAAGTCACCCACAAAGCAAGGCTGGCAAAGGGGAAGAAGAGGCTCTTTGGGGCTCCCTTGCAGGCTCCTTTGACAAAACACGCAGCACAGAGCGGGTTCTAGCTACATAAACACGTCTTTCGTGGCGTTGCTCTGCCCGGGGACTGACCACCTACAAAACCGTATTTTCCGCGCCCCCCCCGCCCCGGGTGGGGCAGTCGGACGGCCCTGCTGCTTCCAGATGTGCAAGGCATTCTGACGAAACAGAATATCTGAAAATCCGTCCCCCGAGGTCTCAAAGCCTCAGCCACCACTGCTGTATCACTAGAGAAACAAAAAGCAGAAGCTGCCCTAAACACATGCAGTGTGATCGATGCCTCCTGTCGCCCCGTATGTTTTACAATCATTTGAAGGAAACGTGTGAAAAGTGCCTAAGTTAAGCTCTTTTGAAAAAACAAGTGTATTGCTAGTATTGTCTGAGAGCAAGAGAGAAACAGCCAAGTGGTCACAACATTCGGATTAAAAGCTGTTCCGCGGGGACAATGACAACGAGGCTGATGGGAGATGTGACATCGCCACCCAGCCAAGTCGGGGTTGAACTTCTCACCATCCCCACGAGAAACTATGGCTTAGATCTGTCCTGGGGAGCTGGCCTCCTCATACAAGGTAACTCGGCCAGGACCATGTGGGTTCGAGTCTGCTGCTGGTTGGTTACCTGGCAGAGAACTCGCACCCTGAACACCAGCTGGGCGCGGCCAGAGAATGGGATCCGGTTCACGGGTGAGTGATGGGTTCCTGACGCTCCCAGCTGGTAACCTGAGCCTAGCGGGTTCGAAAGGGACTTGAGTGTTCATTCCATCCAATAGTCTCATCCGTTAGATGAGGGAACAGAGGCCCCGGATCACACAGCAAGTAAGAAACATCAGGTTTCTCACTGAGATGGCTTATAGTTGAATGACTTGCTCTGTAAACCCATTTGATGTCAGCTGGGCTGTTTCAACTTTTTATACATATATAAAAATAGGTACCAAGATCTAAACTCACCGTTCCCCATCTCTAGGGCCTCCAACAAAAGGGCCAGCAAAGGGCTGGCCTTTCCTGCTGCTATTTAGGAAGGCATCTCTCCCCTCCCTCAAACCAGCCCCACTCCCGACCCCATCCCAATCCCTAGGAGAGTACCTCACTCAAGCCAAAGGAGACCCATCTTTGCCAGCGTAGAAATATGGAGCCACGCTGAAGGGTTGTGGTTTTCTCAAAGTGCTTTTATTGGTTCAATGCAAAGTCAGCCTCTGCCTACTTCCTGGACGTCCTGCAGCCGGCTCCCGGGGGTCTCCCCACACCCAGCGTCTGTTTTGGGCCACGGGCACTCCTGTGGGCTTCCCAGCTCCCGAGCTCTCCCTCCATTTACCCTGTACTTCCGGACACAGCAAACAGCCCCGGAGCCCTGTCTGCCACTCAGCAAACACCCCGGGGACTTGACTTGGGGACCGGCTTAAACATATTGCACATAAGCACTAGCTGCTTTCCTTCCGCCCCGGTGGGAAGGGGTGAGGGGGTCCCTCTTCTTTGGCCAACAAAACCATGAGGTTCACTTTATTTGCTACCGCACACGCGATTTCTTCCCTTAGATCTGAGGGTAGCTGCTAGATCTCAATGCTAAGAAAAACACTGCCGTTTTGACGTGAGTCAGATCAACCAATCCTCCAGGGCTGATTCCGCTTCACAGCTGGGACGGCCCATCTCTCAAGCTTCAGGCTCAGCTGTGATTTCAACTGAACCCAAGGCTTGGGATGAGGTTCTCACCCGTCCATGCAGAAGGACCGTGTGTCAACGCCCTCCCTGCCGCCCCCAGCCGCCACTTGCACGGTGGCCTCGGCACGCATGTTGCACATGCCTAGAAGACACTGCTCTCAACACATCAACAAGCAGAGGCTTGATGCAACAAGTGACCTCTTACTGCATCTTTTCCTACGTCAGGACTTGGGCGCTGAGTGTTTGCAGCTCAGAGCTCTCCTCCCTTCCTCCTCCTGCCCCCAGAGCCCCGGAAGCCCTGCCTCTCCCCTGAGCACAGTCACCATGCAGCACTGCAAGACCTCACGGCGGATGCAGCCCCCTAACTCGTGCTCTTGGACCAGTTTCCTGGCTTGGGAGCAAGGTGTGAGGGGCTACGGGGGGTGGGGGCCTTCTCTGCACTCCATCCACTCATATTCTTTACCTCTTTGATGCATTTTCCTTCGGTCACCAGAACCCCCAAGCGTGAGGATTCTGATTCAGCCTTGTACCGACTGAGGAAGGAGATGGAAGAATTCCACTTAGCGGTTGGATTGGACATTTTTGCAAACACCAGCACAGCACAGGGACGGACAGTACAACCTGCCCGGCGTGGGCAGCTGTCGACACGGTCTACAGTAAGCTTTTATGGCAATCACATGTAAACATCATCCAGAGCAAATACGAGGACAGAGCTACGATGAGATGGTTGCCAAAAGCAGCTGCTCCCTCTGGGTTACTCCTTAATGTGGTGGGCAAGAGACCAAGGTTGCCTAGTTTTCCTGGAGGAACCCCGGAGTCTCCTTGGTTAATAATACACAGCACCGAATGAGTCGTCCAGATAGAGGTTATCTGCGGGGTTGGTCAATTTTAGAAGAACTTGCAGCCTTTTGTGGACGGGATGGCAAGCAGAAACCCTGCGGGATGCTCTCGGCAGACATCCTCTCCCGCCAGCGGCCAGCCCTGACTTTAGGCACGTTACCTCCCAACGCCGTGCGCAGATCTCTGCTCAGGCTCTGCTCAAGGGCCAGTATCTAAGTACCTCAAGGGTCCTGTGTTAACCTGACTGGGAAGGGCAGCCTCGGCTGACCCAGAAGAGAGGAGAGAGAGACTGGTCTTGTATGTAGGAGCGGCTTAGGCAACCTCTAGGCCAACTCTTCCTGGTGCAGAAGGGTGGGGGAGGGACTCTGTGACTTAGCAAGGTCACAAAGCAAGTTCTTGGTGGAGCCAGGCCCCAACCCAGCTCTCCAGACTCTGAATCTAGAGTTCCTTCCTATAGGCTTCCACAGGATAAAACCTCAGTATACTCCTTGGTGCAAATCAGGACGCAGTGGGGGCAGCAGACAGATTTAAATTCTATTCTATTGCGTTCCATAACCATTTATTATGTGCCTACTGTATGCTAGGCAGTGAATAGCTATTAAAGGAATTTACAATGTTCAGGTCTGTGCTGTGGATAGTCCCTTTCTTGGTTCATCCTCACAAACCCCGCCTCCCTCAAACATTTCATGTCCGCTATTCCATTCGCTCCCCCCACTCAAGTGGGGGTCATGTGTCACGGTATTATTGCGAGTCCTGTGCCAACGAATGGCCTTAGGGGAATTTTCTCTCACAGATCAGGACACGATAGGGATGGGCCGACATGAAACCCAGCCACCATTTGGTTCTGTATGATGGGAACCTTTCGAAGATCAGACCAGGTTAAACTCTGATCCATTAGTAAATGGCTGCCCAGAGCACTGTGTTGAGGATTCTAATAGTTAGTATGACCAAGCTCAAAGAACATGAGTGCTGTGGTCGATTAGTTATGTCTGCCACTGGCCAAGGAGGTGGGAGTAGTGGTATATGTGCCATATATGTATTTGCCATCCCAAGCTAGATACCACCTTCACAGAAGCTAAGACTCTCAGAGCCGGCAGGAACCTTGGAGATCAACTTGCCTACTTCCCCTCAGTCCATTTCAGAGAAAAGAATGTGGGGGCCCAGAGCGGTCAAGTGACTTGATCCCCAGGAGCTCAAATTCCCTATTCTTTCTAAAGCCTGTTTCCTCCGGTCTTCTCTGTGGGCTGGGAGTATTCTCACCTCCCAGGACAAGCTCACTTTCCCAGTATACCTACTAAAGTACTTGATAATCTTAAAAAAAAAAAAAAATCAACTACCAATTCTCAAAGTTCTAAAGCCTGGCAGTAGCAAAAGATTAAATTAGCTTGTTTAGTTTAATGAGTCAATTTCAAACACTGTTAAAGCAAGCAGGACTTTTTCTCTTTCCTTTTCTTTTCTTTTTAAGACAGAAACTTCCCAAGGGACCCTGATATATGAACGAGATTAAACTGGAGCCACTCTGTCTGAGGCAGAAGCAATGAGCTCACACCCAGCCTGGCCACGCTTTCCCAAGGCACCTGCACAACATCCAAGCTGGACATGGCTTGACATCACTCATGAACATCAAGTTTACGGTAAAGCCCAATCAGAATGTTGTCTGGATGGCAAAGGACCTTGGAGATGGTCTTATCCACGCTCGGTCCTCACATGCCCTCCTGCTACCCCTGCCCCATCCACCGAAGTGACTTTCCAGGTGAGGGAAAGGGAAAGACAAGCCGGTTGGAGTGGGATGGGTTGGTGGCTGGCCCCAGCAAGGACGGCTGCTTTTGGATCGCCCTGCCTGTGCCATCCCAGGCGTGTCACTGAAGCTCTCATGGCATGTCCACAGAGCCCTCTGGATCCAGATGCAGGTCCAAGTCTAAACCTGCCTAATCCTGGCAAGGCAGTTGGTGACTTAACCCTCAAAGTGAGCCCGGAGACTTCTAGTCTGGGGCCCAATGTCGCTCAACTCACCTCTACCAGTCGCTATAACTTTGTATCTTTACCCCACTACTGCAGGAGCATGGGACCAGGAATCAGGAGGCCTGGGCTGGGGCACCGCTCTGCCCTCCCACTGGCCGTGGGACCTCGGGCCCGTCATCTCACCTCTTGGGGCACTGCCCGCCTCACCTGGAAAAACAAGAACAGTGCAGCTCACCCCTGCCTTCCTCACGGGGTCCGCCAGGATCTGAGTGCGCCAGGCCAGGCGCAAGCTCCGGGCACGAGCTGGCACCAGATGAGGGTTCTGACTCTAACTGGACCCACCCTTGCTCAGTGAGACACCGAGGGCAGAGCATGGCAGAGAAGTCCCAGAAACCTCTCCCCTCTGCTCCTCGTTGCAGCTGCAGGCCGCACTTCCCTGGGGATCAGCCTCCCGGCCGCCCGGCGCCTCTCGAGCATTCTGGCAGAGGGAGCGGAGCAGCTCAGTGGCAAACACCTCGCGACAGTGCATAGTTAAAAAATCAAGGAAGCGATACGATAATCCCAGGCACAGGACATCTGAGCCATAAATACGTTATTTGAAGGATATACTTTTTTTTTCTTCAATTAAAAATGTGTTTATAATCCTGATTCTATTCACGAGTAACAATTTCATCATCACATACTACGGACAAGAAATGTTATGGTGGACACGGCTGCACGTCTACGAGGGAAGTCGGTCGGGAAGGAAGGGGGAGATGGGTGACTGACCCAGCACTTGGAGGCGCACCCGGGGCCACCCGCCGGAAGCGAGGACACTAAGTGGCAGTGGGACATCAACACCATGGAAACTCACAGACAGAAGCAGCTTTGTTCAATGTAAACATTGATTTTTTTTTTTTTTAAAAGGACAGCAGTCTCAAGTGTCTCTCTCACGTGTGTTCTCTCACGCGCTCGCTCTCTCGCCTTCTCATATACTTAATTTCTTTGAAAACGTAAACATATTGGAAGGGCCTTGTCTGAGGTATTGAGGTATTCCTCGAAGGTTAAGGCTGTTATCAATGCAGGCTCTGCTGGGCCTCCTTCAGTAAGCTGTCAAAATCCATGGCTTCGTACTTGTTTTTCACGGATGCAGGAAGGGTCTCTTCTGAATTGGAATCTGGGCAGGGGGTGGAGGAGTCAAGGAGAGGGGAAGGCAGTGAGCCACTCAGAAAGGCCAGGCGATCAGAAAATCTGCCACTGGGGTCAGCTCCATGGGGTGCATGTGGCCCCAGGCCTCCAAGAACACCAGACAGCAAGAATCACCTTTGCCATTCTACCGTGACACCTCTGCCCTGTCGTCAGTGTCTCTCGGCCTCGGCTGCCCTGTTTCTAGAATGCGGTGGCCTGAACCAGAGCACCCTAGAGCTCCTTTCTAGCTCTGATATCCCATTAATCTATTTCCCTAAGAGCTTCCTGCTGGTTAGTAAACCGCTGCGGAAGTCACGGAAGGTGGCCACCAGAGCTAGGATGCCCTCATTGTAGAGATACGGAAGCAGGTCCCCATGGGTGGCCGTGCAGCCAGGTGGAGCACTGCCCGGCCTGGAATCCTCCTCGGTTTACTCACACTCAGCCCCGTACTACGGAGCCCATGTCAGACTCTCCTCTACAGATAATTCTCTCCTAAATTGTACTTCTTTGTCCTTCTTCACCAACTCCTCTCCAAATGTGAGAGCACGGTGACAATATTATTTCATTGTGGCCCATTAATGGACAAGGCTGCCTGCTGCCTGTTGGGGTCACCATGGAATGCCCCTCAAGGTGGCAGTGCAGCCACTGGCCCTGTGAGGTCAAAGAGACAGTAACCATCGTTCTACCAGCCGGCTGTGAACACAAGACTAGACCTTCCAAGTGGCCACAGGAGGCTTGAATCTGGTACCAGTCTTGGGAGAGGACAAGATGGACCAGAGACCAGAAGAAAAGCAAGATGGCGGCCTCCAGGCGAAGTGGCTGCAAAGTTACCCAATCGGCACATTAGAGCTTTGGTGTGGGAACTGGGTCCAGAGGGGGCTTTGGGTCTGGGTTTCACTAAAGGAGGTCACTGCCCCTCATGCCTTGGGTCTCACTGGAAGGTGGCGGGGCCTTGTGTACTTACCATAGTCAGTGTGTCTGGGCCAGCAAAAGTGCTGGAGCCCTCCGTAGCTCAGCTGGAAGGAGGGCTCGTTGCGTTTCCGCAGGGCAGCGCCATTCCTCAGAGACAGGGCAGCGTGCTCAGAACACCGGTAGGTGATGAAGCCATACTTCTCGCCTCTGTGGGGAGAGGTCAGGGGGAGCACGTTACTGGGCCAGCTTGATTCATACCCTCAGACCACCCATTACCAGAGGCAGAGCAGAAAGCCACACTGATTCAGTAACCATGGCCGCTTGCCCCCCTCCCGCCCCAATACGGATGAGGGCAGTCGCTAGGCTGACCTCCACTGTGTGAGAACAGTAAGAGCAGGTGATTCCCAGAACGTCTGCCGGGCGCCTCACTCTTCAGATCACCCTGCCAGTGGCCACTGGCATTTTCTCCCCGCTCAGGGATGAGGAAAACAGGCTCTTCGGAGTTCAGAATTTGCCCCAAGGCAATGGCAGGCAGGGCATTTAAACTCAGGCCTCCCACCATGAAAGGTGATGTACTTCTCTTGGACCTGTGGCACCTAGGCCCCCACCCTGCCCTCCTGCCTCCTTCAAAGCCAGCCTCAGCTACCAGCACCTTGGCTGCTGCTGACTTAGCCTCCCCCTTCCCTAGTACAGCTGGCATTCTGTACACATCATCCTTTATGGTGAACACCTCTCTGCTTGCTCAGCAACTGAGCCACGTGTTCAGCCGCGCTCAGGACACCAGGGGATGTCACACGATGGTGGCCCTCCCTGGCCACAGTGATGCATTCAAGGATGAGCCTGTCACCCAAAGCAGAGCCTCAAAGAGTGCATCCCAGCTCTTGGCCCCAACTGTGAGGGAGACTCCTGCTGCCCCTGGTAGGAGGTACGTAAGCTTAGGCATGGAGGCGGCCATTTTGCCACCCGAGGGAAGCCTGCTTGAGAAGGGTGCTGAGGCGAAGGGGGGCCTGAGGTCGGTCCTTTCCCCAGCTCCTCAGCTTCACAAACAGCAAGAAAAAGAATCCTGACCGATCTGTCCCTCTGCTGCGTGCACTCCTCAGGGCAGAGACAATGTGGACTTCTGCTACGGCCCACGACAGGCTTACCGACACTAGGCGCCTAATAAGTACTCAGCTGGCTCACATTTCCTGACACCTCTCTGAACCAGGCCAAAGTCGGACCCCTTCCGCCTCTTTCAACGTCCAAGCCTGCTTGCTTTATTTTTGCACGTTCTCTTTGACGTCCTGAAGACCGCACAGAACTTAAAACCATCCTATTTGTATAACGACTTTCTCTTTTTAAGTTGTGGTAAAAACACAGAACACGCTAAGTACCCTTTTTATGGTTTTTAAGTGTACAATTCAGTAGTGTGAAGTGTTCACGCTGCTGTGAACGGATCTCCACTTTCTCCGCTTGCTGTTCCCAGGAATCTGACCACTGCCGACACCTCACAGAAGTGGAACCCATATAGCATTTGTCCCCTCGTGGCTGCTTATTCCACGTAGCCTAATGAGGTTATCCATGATTGTCAAGGTTCATCCGTGCTTGCAGCATGCGACAGACTGCCTTTTTTTTTTTTTTTAATGTTTAAAATATTTATTTTTGAGACGGAGAGAGACAGAGCATGAGCGGGGGAGGGGCAGACAGAGAGAGAGAGAGAGAGAGAGAGAGAGAGAGAGAGAGGGAGACACAGAATCCAAAGGGGGCTCCAGGCTCCGGCTGTCAGCACAGAGCCCGACACGGGGCTCGAACTCACGGAGTGTGAGATCACGACCTGAGCTGAAGTTGGACGCTTAACTGATGGAGCCACTCGGGCACCCAAGATTTCCTTCCTTTCTAAAGCTGAATAATATTCCTTTGTTTGCATGTACTACATGTTGTTTCCCCATTTATGAGCCAATGGGCATGGGGGTGGTTCCCCCTTCTTGGTTATTGTGAATAATGCTCCTATAAACAGGGGCGTGCGAATATCTCTTTGAGATCTCTTGTTTTCAGTTCTCTTAAGTATATACCCACGGGTGGGATTGCTGGATCGGATGGTAATTCTATATTTAACTTTTTGAAGAACCTCCCTACCATTTTCCATTGTGGCTGCACCATTTTACCTTCCCACCAACAGTGCACCGGGTTCCGATTTCTCCACATCCTTGCCAACACTTGTTATTTTCTGCAGCCACCTTAATGGATGTGACGTGTGTAATGATCCCTACGTAGAAACAAGTTTCTCATTGAAGTTTTTACAACGATTATTAAATTTGAATTTAAAAACCTTCAAAGCTCAGTTGGCAAATACGATGGGAGATACTTTAGAGTTATTTCAAAACTGACAAAGTTTTGACATCTAAGTCGTGCGTTTACGTGCAACCTATGCTTCCTGCATGCGGGTTCCCTGACAGATGAACACTGCTTCCCCAGGTGAGTGAGGAGAAACAAAGATTCCCAGCAGAATAAAGGGTCTGAACTGGCTGCTCTGGAGGAACAGAGGGGCATGAGTGGCACGGGTCCTTGCAGGGCAGTGTGGTTCCTGTGTAAGTGTCCCTTTAAGCCCCGGGGGCTGTTTGCTGCCCTATATCAGAGCGGAGACTTAAAGCAGCTATGAGAGCTGCAGATTTGACTCTGCTACTAACTAGCTGCTCAGTTAATCTGTCTGAGCTGCCTGGGAAGGGAAAACAATAGAAAGAATGAGTGCATATGTCACAGGCAGGTTAGAACATTTAAGAGAAGGCACAGGATTTGCCTGGCAGTTAGCAAACCATCAGTGGGAGTTTACTGCTTATTATTGGGCCACACAGTTGTTACTGGACCTTCTCTGGGACCTGGCTCTCCAGGTCCAGGCTGCGGATCTCATCAGATTTGTTCTGCGAATCTTCTCCGGCATCTTTTGTGTGGCCGGCCCTGGACGGGGACCTCTGCCCTTCCCCACTCCCCTCTCCTGCAATAGCTTGACCGGACTCACCTGTTGTTTCTCGTCAGCACCTGGCACTCCACAATCTCACCGAACACTTCGAAGCGCTTCTTCAGCTCTCGGGAGCTCATGTCACTGGAGAGATTGCGAACATATACCACACGGCCTTCACCCTGCTCAAGGAGGGAAACACACAGAAACCCAGTCATTTCCTGGCTTCCTGGGACCCGCTTGATGGGGGGCTTCTATGGAGTCCTAGGCCTCAGCCCACGATGTCCGGCTGAGTGGGTAACACTAACTGGGGCCGGAATCAGAGAAAGGACAATGACGACCCCTCTCCGGAAGACCTGCCTTGTTGGAGGAGGGGGCTGCTAAGTGTCAGATGGGGAAGTGGCTTTAAAGGGAGCAAATGCTCACTTGAAGGAAATGAGCAGAGAATGGACAGAGGCAGGAGGGGGGAGTTTATCATCATTAATCTAACTGCTTACTCATAACTGCTTACTCATATTTGTGTTTGGAGTCTGGGATTTTTTCTGGGTAGTGGGGAGGGGATAGGAAGGCAAGCTGCTGGGGCATCTAGATGGCTCAGTCGGTTAAGCGTCCGACTTTGGCTCAGGTCGTGAACTCGAGGGTCTTGGGTTTGAGCCCCATGCTGGGCTCTGTGCTGACAGTGTGGAGTCTGAGCCCTCTCTCTCTCTCTCGCTCTGCCCCTCCCCCCCACTTGCACTCCGTCTCTCAAAAATAAAGAAACATTAAAAAAAAAATAAGAAGAAAGAAAGAAAGGCAAACTGCCGAGGATGGGAATGGGCAGGCATGGGAAACCAGGTCGTTGTGGGGGTCACAGTGAGCTGGGAGGAAGGCAGTGGGACCAGGACACAGGTCT
Source organism: Panthera uncia (assembly GCF_023721935.1). NCBI lineage: Eukaryota > Metazoa > Chordata > Mammalia > Carnivora > Felidae > Panthera > Panthera uncia. The sequence goes on from NW_026057577.1 coordinate 111,025,496, forward strand.
TGGGGTCACCGCTATCCTCAGTTTTGCCAGGGCAGTGCACAGACACTGTGACTAAGGGGTCACTTCAGGTGAGCCGGGTGCCATGCTGCGGGCCCCTAAAAGAGCCCAGCAGAGGGAGGGGTGGGGAGCAACCCAGGATGGAATGTGCCCTCCCCTCCAATCTGTGATTGGATCCAGTGAATGCCATGGCTGCTCTGACCCGCTGGAGAAACTCCGGCTGCATCCTGGAAACCTGTGCTTTCGTGGGTGAAAATGACAGGTTCTGGTTTGGACAGGCTTTCTCCGGAACAGGTTAAAGCCATCTGGAACCACCCCACTCTCATCTCCCAGCTGGCAGGGAGGAAAGCATGGCCCAGGGGCCACAGCAGGCCTCTGCTGTCAACCATGGGAACTGGGTTCTGCTCAGTGTAGGCATCCCTTCCCCCAGCCTCCTTGCAGCTCCTTACACTGGTAAGTTCTTTCCTGCCTCTGCCCCATGGTTCTCCTGAAACTACATAGTGGCTCCTTTCATCTGTCAGGGTCTAGCTCCTTGCAGATGTCCTTCCTAGACTGCCAAGTAAACACATCCTCCCCACTAGTCAAAACACGACTGTTTGTTTCAGAGAGTTTAGCCTCATGTGATTAATTCCACCGCGCCTCTCCCAATCTCTGATTACAGTGTTTATTCCTTGCTTACGAGTCTGTTGCCTTTCTCTCCCTTCTGCCCCAACCACGGGAATGAGGACCTTGTCTGTCTTGCTCATGCCAGGCACGGCCCCACTGCTGAATGGTCACACGTGGAATCCAAGGTGATGCTCCAGGCACAGCCTGTGGTTATAAGTACCAGCCTGCAGGCAGCTGGGTACCTCTGGGGTACACACACCTCATGTGTCCTCCCTGCTTCTGCCCGGAAGTGCCAGTTATGCAGGAAAGCAATCAAGTGCAAGCCTGTTTGTCTTTCTGAGCATCTGTCTTACTTTCTCTTCCCTTCTTTCTAGTGACATGGAGGGGCTGGCTCCGGCTCCCCACTGCAGATTCCTGATGAATTTTCTCTAGGTGCTTTGCAGTGGGTTCACCATGCATACCCTGGGCCCATAAACTAACTCTGGGGGAAGATCAGGGGGGTCAGTAAGAAGCAAGAAGCAGGCTTCTCTCCTGGTCCCTCAGACCAGATCAAGCTGGGGGACGCTTAGGAAGGACAAGGCCCAACTCCTTTGTGTATGGATGAGTAAACTGAGGCTCAGGGAAGCTGGGAGACCTGCCCAAGGTCACACAGAGGGTGGTACCAGGGCTGGTTTGTGGCCTGGCTGGCCCTGCTCTGCTCCCCGCCCCCCGCCCCCAACCGCAGCCTGCCCTCTCGGCCCTGCTAAGCCTCTGACGTTCAGCCCTAAAATCACCACCCACTACATGCCTCACTGCTAGTCCCTCGGCCACACTTTGCACAATGCCACCTCTGATGCCCTTTGGTGACCCTGGTGCTTCTTTAAGTGAGAGAAACATGACTATCTTCTGCAGGCCACAGCTGGCCTCAAAAAGCTTCGGGTCTATGAAGTCCCTGCACGTCCTGATGCCCCTGCTCTTTCCCATTCACTCCGGGCTCCGGGGCCCCAGATCACTTACAATGGCCTTTTCCCGCCGCTTCCTGGCATGCCGGACACTTGGCGTTCCGTCTGAACACGGCCCTCTGCTCTCACATCTGTCAGTGAACAAGCAAACCAGAGGCACTCACTCTCAGGAGGGACCACGGCAGGGTGGGCGGGTGGAATTGCTCCCGGAAGCGAGGCACACTTCTTTAGAACTCGCTCGTGAGGGCAGAAGGAGCCCAGCACGCCCCGTCCCCGGCCCCGTCCCCAGCAGTGGCAGCCCGGGGCTGGGCATGGCTCTGAACAATGTGACCGGTGCCTCTGGCCAGCCTCTGGGACGAGATCACTGGGAACCACCGTGTCGCGAAATCCCAACCCGTCTGAACCTTGCCTTTTTATGCCATTAAGGGTGGAAAGGCCCTCTCACTTCATCACTGTCTGGGACCTGATGGGGGGAAAACAACCTTTGAGGTCTTAACGCTTCCCCATTTTCCAGATGAAAACCCTGAGGCTCAGGTTCAATATGGGTTTGCCTAAGGCTGGAATGTGGGGAAGCCAGAGCCAGAAGGAGGTCTGCTGATCCTGGACCCACTGCTGTCTAGTGGCCGGAGCCCAGGCACAAGGCAACCCGGCCCTCACAGCCCCCACGTCCAGTCTGGCTATCAGGCTCAGCAGCCCGCATGCGCCGCCCGGGCAGACCCCAGGGTGCCACACGCCTGCGTCTTACCGCCTGTCTGCACACCGCCTCCTCCCCCAGAGAGCCAGGCTGCTGGACTGGAAGGAGCACAGCATGGGAGGCAGGGGGGAGTCCGGGCTCTGCACATACTGTCTGCGTCCTTGGGAAATACAGCACGCAGGATAAGAACACAGACTCTCTGGTCAGACAGCCTGTGTTCGTTCGCATCCCGGCTCTGCCACCTCCTGCTGGGTGACCTTGGGCTAGTTACTCACCTCCCCTTAGCCTGAGTTCTTCAACTGCAAACAGGGAGAACTGACTGTACTGCCATCTTGGCCATTTGTGAGGATCAAATCAGAAAATGCTCGGCTCAAGACCTGCTCAATAATTACTTGCTATGGTTTTCTATTGAATCTCTTTGAGCCTCAGCTTCCTCATCTATGAAATGGGGGTAAGAAGCAGATGCACCCTCCAAGAGCATCTGCGAAGCTAAACAGGGTAATAGAAGGGGGTATGACTTGCAAACTTTAAAGTGCAACAAATCGCAGTGTCATCATCCATTGGTAACACATTGGCAGTTCGCCCACCTGAACTGTTGAGAGTGACCGAAAGGTACTGTGGGGTTTGTGTTGTGACACCAGCTCAGAGCCGGGATCAGAAGCACAGGTTTAAGAAATGTGAGCCTGGCGGGGGTGGTGCCTGGGTGGCTCAGCTGGTGGAACGTCCGACTTCAGCTCAGGTCATGATCTCATGGTTTGTGAGTTCGAGCCCTGCATTGGGCTCTATGCTGACAGCTCAGAGCCTGGAGCCTGCTTTGGATTCTGTCTCCTTCTCTCTCTGCCCCTCCCCACATGTGCTCTGTTTCTCTGTCTCTCAAAAATAAACAGATGTTAAAAAAAAAATTAAAAAAAAAAATGTGAGCCCGGAGAAGGCTGATGACTCCTTTACCAGGCTTGCCAGGCACCAAGCTCTGCCAGCTGAGCAAAAACCGAGTCAACCAATTAATTTTCTCCAGTGAGCAGAAAAAGCCAGCCCTGAACTTGGCCCAAAAGCAAGAAGAGGAAAAGGCGAATCCATGGGAGTTTCTAGAGAGGCTCGCAGCTCTTTGCAGTCAAGTTCACGAATACAGGCCCTGCCCTGACACCCCTGAGCCGGTCAGGAAGGAAAGGAGGCCAGGAAGCCCCAGCTCCAGACTTGGAGGATGTGTTTCAAAAAGAAGAGAAACTTTCGTAGCTTCTGAGCTACTAAATGTTGCAGAGGAAACTGCCTAATGTGGACACCTAGTCACTTAAGTCCCCGTGACCCTTGGGAAAAGGAGAATGGAGCCAGAGAGAGGTCTGACCAATCATCCTGGCTTATTACAGAGAAGGGCTTTTAGAGAAATCGCTAGGGAAACTCATTTTGATTAACAGGTAGTTCAGGGCTTCTTAACATTAGTGTCAGGGGAGTCTACAACCCCCCTCAAACTGAATGCCCAGTTACAGGTCTACATACATTTTAAAGGGAAGAGAAGCGTTTGCTTTAATCAGATTTTCAGGCAGTTAAGAGTTACTGGTGTAGATACATAAATACAAAGCAGAGTTTTTCTACGAGAAGATATTTTTCTATTACCTGAATTCTAGTTCTCAGAGTATGGCACTCTGGTGACATCATCACCTGGGAACTAGTTAGAACTGCGGATTCTCCCCCCCCCCCCCCCCCCCCCCCGCCCTCCATGTACAGATTGAGACACCAGGCGGGTGGGGTCCATGCAGCTGCAAGGTAACAAGCACGCCAGGTGCCTGCTGCATGGCTCTAGACCCAAGTGCACCATCTAGTGGTCACTCGGGTGCATGGCAAGCAGAGGATTTGGGACATGCCCTGACCCCGCTTAGGCCTCCCCAGGTCAGGTCAGGTCCTGCTGTGATCAGGGAGAGAAGCAACCTGACTCCACCAAAATGTGCCAAACTTCCATTCTTTCTGCCCAGCTCCCCACTGACTTTTGGACCAGCTCCTTCTTTCAGACCAGTTCACTGAGCCAAGATGGTCTGAGCAAACAGGCTCATGATGCATCACCCCCTGCGAAGGTAGAGCGGCTCCCGGGGGATCAGCTGACTGGCTGGAAGTCCTGGCACAGCTCAGCAGGACCAAGAGATGGGAATAACCTTATTGCTGCTTTAAATCCGGGTCTTATTTTTAGAACGAAGATTAGAGTTCTGCTAATCTGCCTTTGACATGCAAAGGTCACATAGACATTAAATTGGGTCCAAAGCAGGAAATGGATGAATAAGGGACAAGTTCATTTAGACATAAAGCCACAAGCAGCCAGGAAGTGGGTATTCTTCCTCTCCCGGGGCCAAGAGACTTGGGTCACTCTTGACTGCCACACAGCAGGCTTTGCCTGCCTCCAGGACTTGCCCCACAACTCTCCCAGGGAGACCACCTCCGGGGCCTCTGACCAGGACACAGGCCACACGGAGAGACTCAGCCCCAGTTTCAGGGCTCCTGCCTCCCTTGGCACCCTGGGGACCGGGGTTGTCGGCTGCCCGCTGTCCCTCTTGAGGCCACCCATCCATACCTGAAGGTCCTTCGGACGGCTGGTGACCGGGAGCGGCAGGAGGAAGAACAGGAACTAGAACGGCTGCGGGAACAAAGCTGCCGGCCGGCCTTGCTGGGGGGGCTCTGGTAGGGGCAGTGGTCAGAGCAAGGGGGGCTGACCCCCGAGTCCTCTTCTTCATCGTCCTCCTCCTCCTCCTCCTCCTCCTCCTCAAGGAGGAAGCTGCTCTCACCACTGCTGCTGCTGCTGTCCTCAAAGACAGTGTCGTATTCAGGACTCTTACAGGAGGCCAGGTCTTCATCCTCCAGGGCGCTCTCCAAGAGCCCAAAGTGCTTGGTGAGGCTGGCGCGGATCTCGTGGTCTCGCAGTAGCACACTGTCCTTAGCGGGGGCGCTGGCATCACGGCTTCTGTCTTCCTCCCTGTTGGAGGCCTGCACCTCGGCCTGGAGGGCCCCTTGCTGAGGCCAGTCCTCAAGGTGGACCCCAGACGGCTCCCAGGACCTCAGCACCTTCCTCTGCAGGGCGCCTTCTGGCTTCAGCACCTGGCAGTAATCGTGGTCTCCGAAGGAACAGGAGAAGGGGCGCTTCTGACCAGTCTGGGAGGCTGGCTGGGCTGTGGCATGCCGCAGGTGGGACAGGAGCTCGCTCCGCTCTGGGTGCTTCTTTGGCAGCTTGTGGGCAGCCCCCGCGGCGGCCTCGAGCTGGAGGCCCTCCAAGCTGGGAAGGCTGGGAGCTCTGTCTTTGCCTGGGCTGTGTTTGATGTCTGGCTTGAAGGGGTCCTCCTCTGTGGGCTTGTACGGAGGTGTGGTGGGGGGGGGTGAGTCCTAGCCAAGCAAGAGGAGAACCGTGTGAGGTGGAAACGGGTCAGTCCTCCAAGGGACAGAGGGTCTGGTTTGGGATGGCAGATAAGCAGTGTATGTACCACCACATTCCCAACCCAATGAATGGCAGGCATCACTAATCGAACACCGCACTGGTGGCTGAGCCTGAACGTGGCCTGGGACTCACGCAGCCCACAGTTAGTTCTTGAGCTGGCATATGATAAAATCCACTTGCCATCCCTCTGTAGCCCGGCAATGGTAGCCAAAGCCTCCCGGTCATTCGAGATATCTCCTCCTGCTCTCCATCCAATCATTCGACCAGCTCTCCCTACTGTTTTGATGTCTCCCCAGGGAGCTTAAAGGCAGGCACCGCAGGTCAAACCTCCCACCTAGATTGGACCCCCACGGTGCCATTAGTGCTCCTGCATCTAACCTTGGCCTCCATCCTCCCCAGTGCAGAGGGAACTTGCTAAATGCCCGAGATCTCTTCCCATCTGGGGCTCCTGAAGCCTGCAGGATCAAGCTCAAACTCTCAGCCTGGCATCCCTCTCGGCCTTCTGTGATTGCTCCTTCCGGCCCCTCCTCCACTTCCGCGATGTGGTGATGCCAGGCGCACCTCTCCTCAGGAGCACCTAAGGCTTTCACCCTGGGTGCCTTTTGCTCCTGCAGATTCGGTTGCCAGGGATCTACTTCTCGCTGCCTCCTCTCTCCAGCCTCTGCCTATCCTGCGAGCCCAGCTCACAAGCCCCCTGCTCTGGATGCCTTGCAGATCTTTCCAGGCCACACTCCCGCCCTGCCCCATCTCGCCCCTTCCTCCATGCTCCGGCACTCTCGTACATACTCTGAACTAACGCGTCTGCAACAGCACCCGTCATGGTGGGAGCCTGTCTCCCACATAACGCTGTGGGCTCCTTCGGGGGAAGACGTGTGTCTCTCCCTTAGCTCATGTGCGGCTTGCTGCAGCTGACCGGCTGACTCTCCCCCTTATAGCACCCTCATTAGGTATCCCAAGACCCTGTGCAGCCCGAGCAGCGGTGGCAGGGAGGGCTCAGTGGGGCACCCCCCACAACTGCCCGAGGGGCTGTTCGGGGTGGGGGACTCGTTGCCGGAAGTCATACCAGCTCCCCCGAGGGCACCCTACCAGCTGAGCCCCTGGCTCACCTGCCGTGCCACAGAGCTCCACCGTCAAGGTCTGCTCAAAGCTCTTCTTGCCAAAAGGAGGGTCACTGGTGGGGGCGGGGAGGACAGAAAGGAAAGAGGCCAGTCAGCAGAAGACTCCACTTCTCCCAGCATGCAAGGAGGGCAAGGGGACACCATGACAGATCCTGGCTCTACTGCCCACAGAGGTGGGTGCTGGGGAGTTTTCTGGGAGACCCCCATCCTGGCTTAGAGGAGTTCACAGCAGCCTATCGCTCTTGGAGGACACACAGGAGTTATCTGCTGGAGGGTGGAGACAGGACAAGCATCAGCACCCTCCTTATTTTACAGACCTGAGACCCCGAGTGAGGAGGAGACTTGCCCAACGCCACGGAGCATTATCACCTTTCCCCCGTGAAGAAAGTAATTCCTTCCCTGGTTCTGAAGAGGGCAGCTTAAGAAATGGCCTGAACCCTTAATTCCTTACATTCCTGGGCCTGCAGAGACCTCCCTTCTAAGGGAGCCCAGCTACCAAGGGCTCCGCACGGCAATGAGGGCAGGGGAATGGGGGGCAGGGGCAGGCTCACAGGCTGATGAACCACCCAACCCCCACCACCATACACACACCCAACAGGACACAGACTCATGAAATAATAAACCACTGATTTCCAAAAATCTACCTTTGTGACAAGGCCAGCATGAGGCACCTGGGAGAGTCTGAAAAGAAGATGAAAAAGAAGAAAATAAGATTCCCCAACACGTCATCACTACCAGATGTTTCCCTCTGGAGGAGACCCCGAACTTCCACTGGTACCAGGCAGAGCTCCCTTCAAGCATGTGACCCAAAATCCTCTGTCATTTTTAGGGAAGGGCAGGAACAACTCAAAGTCACCGTCATTCGCAGGGTCTCAGCAACATTAACACCTGGCAGACTACTCAAGGTTTGGGAAAGAGCAGGTAGGTACGAGAGCGACCCCTTCTGGCCAAACAGTATAGTACAGCAGGGCAGGGAGCCCCAGGGAAGGCCAGGGGCTCAGGGCTGGTCCACAGATGGATGTAGGACTGGAGGGCTGAATGGACGGCTCAAACTCTGTGCCTCAGTTTCTGTGTGTGCAATGGAGATTATGACAGTACCTGCCACACAGGCCCCCTGTGAGGAGTCACTGGGGATAAGCTGTGTCAAGTTTGAGACCAGTGCCTGGCACAACAAATACACAATAGATACCTGTTATTACCAGCTCTACCATTGTTACCATTTAAAATTCAACGTCATTAGGGGCGCCTGGGTGGCTCAGCCGGTTGAGCGTCCGGCTTCGGCTGAGGTCATGATCTCACGGTTTGTGGGTTCGAGCCCCGCGTTGGGCTCTGCACTGACAGCACAAAGCCTGGAGCCTGCTTCGGATTCTATGTCTCTCCCCGCCGCCCCCCCACCCCACCCCACTTCTCTCTCTGCTCCTCCCCTGCTTGTGCTCTCACTGTCTCTCTCTCTCTCTCTCTCTCTCTCTCTCTCTCTCTCTCTCAAAAATAAATAAATACACTTAAAAAAAATAAAATAAAATTCAACGTCATTATGGAGCTAGATTTATAGACTCACTCCTTTCGTCACACCATCACCCAGGACGTCTTCTTTAGAGCACTTAGCACCATTTGTAATTATCTTCCTTTTTTATTTACTTTGTGATTGCCTGTCTGCCCCACTGAAACAAAAGCCCCATGAGAGCAGGCATCTCGCTCCGTGTTCATTAAGTGGTGCCTGGCCCATGCGTGATGAAAAACTCAGAGATGTGTGGGTGATTTCTGAAGATCCGCCCAACTAGCCCATTGCACAGAAAGGGAAGTCGACAGCCGGAGAGGGGAAGGGACTTGCCCAACACAGGGCTCCTGGCTCCCAGCGCAGTGGGGTATGCCACACCCCATCCCTGCCCCCTCTCTTACAGACCACCGACTCCGACTACCTCTGGAAGGGAGCCGTGGGCAGCTGGGGTCCTCATCCGTGTCCCCACACCCACTCTCACAGGGGCTCTCCAGAGCCGGCATCTGGGGTCCCCGTGGGAGCTGCTGGTCTTGACCACTGTCCTCATCCGTGGGGCTGCCCAGCGCCCCCTCCATGTCGTAGGCCTCGGGAGCCAGGTGCAGTGAGGACAGAGCTCCTTGGGGCTCTGCAGGGACCAGAGACTCATCGGAGAATGTCAGCCAGGGGCCCAGCTCCGGGTTCAGTCTCCTGGAACGCCGCACGGGGCACACGGAACTCTCCGGCTTCCTCCCCAGCTTGGTCCACGGCAGGCCTCTGCCCGGCCTTTTCCGGCCCCATTCCTCCTCCTCCTCTTCCTCCTCTTTTTCTTCCTCCTCCTCCTCGTCCTCGTCCTCTTCCTCGTCCTCTTCCTCCTGCTGCTGCTGCAGCCTGGCCGACCGGCCGGCGCGTCCTTTCACCTCCAGCCGCAGCGGGCGCAGGCTGGGTCTGGGCCCTGTGCTCCTGGGAGAAGCTGTGATCCTCACCTCCTCCACGGGGGATGGGTGGCCAGGGGACGCCTGGCTGTCTTTGGGGGGCCTGGGCCTTGGCCGGGGCGTGAGGGAGGCATAGACAGGTGTGGCCAGGCGGTAGGGTTTGCTGACGTCACAGAGGACATCTTGAGCCAGAAGTTCCCTCAGGATGGAGAACTCAGCCCAGGAGGCTTTGGAAGGGTGCTGGGACCGAGGCTGGGGCTTGACCTGCTTGGAGGGGCTGCTGCAGGGCTGGGGGGCTGGCTCTGGGGCCTGTGGGGGCAGCTTCCTCTGGGGGAGGCAGTAGGTGTGCATGTAGCGAATGAGCTGCACCACGGCGTGCATGTCTTCCCGGGAAACCTGGGTGCCGGGACGCGCCCTGCCCGGTGCCGGGGAGTCCTGGGGCAAGGCTGGAGCCGGCTGGGGGCTCGGGCAGTCCTCACCGGGTTCCTCATCCTCCTTGGCTGGGAGCTGGGGGCTCAGAGCGGCTGGCGGCTGCAAGCCCCTGTCTGGGGAGCGGGCTTTAGTCTGGGGGCAGGACGGCACCGAAGTGAGGTGCCTATGCAGTTCCGTACAACTCCGGCTCTGAGACTGCACCGTGGGGACCTTCTTGTCTTGGGTGCCGTCCATCTAGAGACAGAGAGAGGCCAGAGTGAAGAGGGAGGCCCGCACTGCCCCCCTCCACTCTGCCCCCCTCCTGCAGCCACTGGCCAGGCCCAGCGTGGCACCTGGCAATGCTCAGGTGATAAGGAACAAAGGAGCGACCAGCCTCCTAAGAGGCCTCCCATCCATAGATTTCGCCCTCGTGGGTTCACTGACAAAGCCCTCCTCTGACCACCCGCTCCCCTGAGCTATACCCTTCGGTAATGGCACCTGGGCCTGGGAACCGGGATTCACTGTAAATGAGGGTGCCAGAGATCTCTCTGGGATAATGGGAATGTTCTAAAACGGAGCTGTGGTCATGGATGGGGTGCCTGGGTGGCTCAGTCGGTTAAGTGTCCGACTCTTGGTTTCAGCTCAGGTCATGATCTCATGGTTTATGAGTTCGAGCCCCACATCGGACTCTGTGCTGACAGCGTGGAGCCTGCTTGACGTTCTCTCTCTCCCTCTCTCAAAAAAATCAATCAATCCACCAACTTTGAACTGTGGTCATGGCTGCGCAACTCTGCAGATTTACTGAAAATAATCAAATTATACTTTAAAAATAGGTGCCTTTTATGATATTTAAGTGACACCTCCATAAAGCCGTTAAAAAAAAAAAATCCTGATTCTGCCCGAGGGCATGGGATTGTGTTCAAGAGCCCCCTGCAGGAGTGTCCAGGGACCAGAGGGGAAGGACGGAGTGTAGGCCTTGAGCAACAGGAATGCTAGGAGATCACCTATGAAATCGCTCTTTGAAAGTCTTGGAAGATGGAATCCAAGGAGGAAAAGGGATCTGCTTCACTCCTTGGTGTTTGCGACAGAGCTTTCGACTCTCAAAGGGCTTCCCCCAGAAGAAAGGCAAACACCTTCTTGTGGTCTCCACAACCTGCAAGGATCTCATGTTTCTGTGTATCACCTGTTAGAATCAGCCCGCTGAAAGCAGGCCACACCTTCCCAGTCCCCGCTCTAACCCAATGTATAACACGGTGCCTGAAACATTGAGGTGTATGAGAAAGTCCAGGGCTTTTTCCAGAACCCCAAACTGGAAAGTGCCCAGCACACCAGCTACAAGGGCTCTGTCAGGCACAAGGAGGAAAACCCCAAGTCAACTGAACTTGACACGCCCTGATATAGAGCTGAAGGTTATACCCCTCAAAGCCCACCTGGGGGCCTCGGGAGATTTGGGGGCAGAAATACCTTAACACAAGGCCGCTGACTCTTGGACCTGAGGCCTGCCTGGCGCCAGGTGGTCCCTTCCTTCTGGGTATCGGAGCTTGAGGACGGGTGGGACGTGGCGAGGAGGAGTTTCTGCAGCTGCAGGAAAAGCAGAGACAGGAGCGGAGCTGGGGGTGAGCTCTGCGGGGGGACACGGAGAAGCATATCTTGGGGAGAAGCCTGAGCCCAGAGCTAGCTTCTTGGGACTGAGCACGCCCTTAGCCTGGGTCATCACAGGACCACGGGAAGAGGGTATTTAATGACCGAGAATATGTTCCCAATGTACTAAGCACAGAAAGCAGACTGTCTAACAACAAAGACCCACACAAGTATCCCAACGAGACGTAAATCCTTCTCAGAGTTACTAACCCAAGAGGAAGATCTGTGACTTTGAGAAATCCAAACAGATCTTGGGTAATAACGTCTTCCCATTCTACTGTTAAAATATGACATGTATACTTCATTGGGACACTCCACATACACCTGTAGCACTCACACACATGCACGCACACAATCTGGAAAGTCAGGCGCCACAGTGATTCTTTGGTTCGGGATTCCAGCTGATTTCCCTTTTTGTTCTTTTTGCTTCCCCATACTGCTTTGGTAAAAATTAATTTCTTAAATTAAAAAATTATACTTGTGAATGGTGAAAAAAATATATATACCACAAATTCTATGGGGTAGACAACTGGAAACAGGAAGACCTCCTGCCCGAGGTTCTCCTTCTTCCTTCCCAGAGGCAACTGATATTAACCAACTTCTTGTGACCCCATCACAAGGCGGAATTTAATCACACAAGAATATACATACGTCCCACCTCCCAACACACCTGCTTATTTTTTTCACAAGTGGAAGCATGCTGGACTTAAGCTGGTCTGGCTTCTCTAATTTTTCTGTAAAAATTGCTGAGACTCTTACACTTCTGCACCCAGAGGGCAGGTGCACAGTGTATCCCAGCAGGAGAGAAGGGAGCTCAGCACACCTGCAAGTTCCACCAGGGATCCTATCGCAGCGAGACTGAGAACAAGTCGGGAAGCATGATGGGTTTTCACTATGGCACTGTTTCCTTGAGGGATATGGCCGCCCGCAGCCCCTACCCCGGTCAGGTCACCCCAGCAAGGAGTGCCAAAGGCTCAGGCACCAGAGAAAAGGCCATTCCACACTCCACCAGGAGCTGGAGGGTTCCCACCACTCTACCTAGACCCCAAACCACGCAGGTCTGTGATTCTCTGACATGGACAGGAAAAGATTCTTGGGCTGGTGGGAAGGGGCCTGGTTCTGGCCCAGCTCAGCCCCGCTCACTATGAGACCTCAGTGAGTGAGTCCTTTCCCTCCCTAAGCCTTGGTTTCTCCATTGGCATAATGGGGGGAAACTACACTAAATGACTGGTTATTAACCTTTTTTGACTCAGGAGCCCCTCTAAGAATACAACCGAAGCTGCTGACCTCAGAAAACTGCAGGGACATGTAGAGGTTCATGGGTCCCGGTCAGTCCATTGGTGGACTCTTTGGGATCCATGGCTCCAGGTTAAGAACTGGGCATCTAGATAACTTCTCAGGGCCTTTCTGAACTCTGTCGGTATGCTGGGAGTCTAGACGGTGAGTCTGTTTCCTGTGTGCCTAGCACAGTGCCTGAAACAGAGGTGCTCAGTAAACCTGTGTGGAATGAAGGCAGTCTGAGGTGTGGGAGGGGAAACTACCTGTGGCCAGCAGGGGCCGCTCTCTGCCTCCCTGGGGTTTGATCCCTCTCCAGAGCCCTCTGCACTGAGACTTCCTCTCGTTAGTACTAACGGGTCAAGCCAGAACTATTACTTAGATAGTATTTATTGAGCAACTTCTAAGTACCAGGCAGTGTTCTAAGTGCTTTACATGCATTATCTGCAGTACTCCTCCTATCAGCCTTTGAGATAAGCACTATTATTTGACCCCACCTATGGACCAGGAAGCTGAGTCAGAGAGATTAGGTGTCTAAAGGACAGGAAAGCATTAACTAACCAGTGGGGCTGGGATTCAAACCCAGTCTGATTTCAGTCTGACAGGAAGCAGGACCCCTATCAGCAGAAGCCACAACGTGGGACTGAACATAGTCTTGTGCCCAGCATACAGCAGGTGCTTACTAAATGTTTCACACTGCTTTGGGGGAACTTGAAGACAGTGGGAAAGGAGGAAAGGGGTCCTGGACCAGGGGTCTGAATACCAACTTGCTGTCATGGGAGAGTCCCCTCCCTGCTCTGGGCCTCAGTTTCCCCATAGTTGTACTTGACGGTCACTACGGGCCTTTCTACTCAAACTCTCGATGACCTAAGACCCTCCCCAGCTCAACAGGCTCTGATTTTCCAGCTGAGTCTTGTCAGGCCCAGGAACCTCAGCGCCAAGGTGAGGAGCCCAAGATAGGTGAGCACAGCTGGGCTTCACACACCCCATGAAATCTCAGCCTGAGTTAGGGACAACTGCTTTCAGTAACTTGTGAGGTCTGGACTCCTTCGAGAAGGTGATAAAAGCTGAGACCTTCTCCCCGGAAAACTGCAATTTCATGTGCACATTCCCACATTCCGCGTACACTCACACAGACGGCATTTAACTTTTGCTGGCGGGGGGAGGGGGGGACGTCAACCGGTCCAAACTGTATGGAGGGCCATCTGGAAATATCTGTCTAAACTGAAAAATCAGGTATCTGTAGACCCAGAGATTCCACTTCTAGAAATTCATCCACTTGGACGTGGCAAAGGCCTGTACCGGGGCACTGACGGAAGCAGTATTAACAGTAAGAGCTGGAACTATGTCAGTTTCCACCAACTTGGGGACGAGTAAAGTAAGCAGTGGCACATCCTCACAAAAGAACATCAGGTAGCTAACAAAAAGTATGGAGCAGAGCCACCTGTGCTCATCTGAGTTTTCAAGACACCCAGTTCACTGAGAAAAGGTGCAGAGCAGCATATAACATAGGCTCCCTTTTGTAGTAAAAAAAGGTGGAAGAGGAAAGTCACCAAACGGATAGGTAACCATGGTTACCTCCAGGAAAGGAGAAACGCAGTTGTGAGATGGGTAAGGAGGTTTTGCTTTTAACTCTCCACATCTCCTGCTTGAATTTTTACTGTGTATGCAGGTATAACCTTAAGGAAAACGTTTTCACACGTAATTTCAAGAGCTGACTAATCACGAAGGCCAATCCATAAAATGCCAAAGGACCTACGGGGTGCAAGTGGAGCCTCCATGGTTAGGCCAGCCGTACAGGTGGGAAAGGTGAGGCCCTGTCTAGGCTGCCCGCTGTGCACCCCTGTTGTCCGTGATGCACGGACACCCCTGCCGGATCGGGAGCTGGTTCCCCTACACCCACCACCCCTGCAACCACATGCCATATCCCAGGCCACTGCCATCACTTCAGTTAGAAGCAGGTTCTCACCAGTGAGAGCTCGTCCACCTCAGGCGCTGGGGCCTGGGGCCTCTCCAGGGAGGGGCTGGGACTGGGGGGTGCAGATGAGGGGGCAGGCGAAGCCGAAGTACAGGATGGTGTGTCTCCACCGTCCAGGGCCGAGAAGGCGGCCAGACCCACGTCATCTTCGGGGATGTCGTCCAGGGTCTTGGTGAGCGCTGCCAGGAGAGCTTCATTCTCGCTGTCGATTATCTGAAGTGAGGAGCACGGGTGGAGCAGAGAGGGACACAGTTAGCCAATGCCTTGGGCTCCGCACACGCAGCACCGTCACCCCCCCTGCCAATCCCCTCCCATCCTTCCCCAGTCATCAGATGGCTCAGCGTTGCCGGGATAGCAGATGCCGAAGAAATATGTTATCGACTCCAGGAATCACAGAAGTTTGCAAGCAGGCAGCAGGTGATGCTGGAAGGAGCCTTGCCCTGGGAGCCCCGCTCCTAACTCTGCTGCTCATCAGTGTGCAACCTTGGGCACAGGGCTGTCCACCTGAGACACCTGGCCCCTTTACCAAGGACAGCAGCTCTATACCACAGCCTCCCGTATCCAGCTCCTGGGATGCAGCCCCCAGCCCCTGAAGCTGGTCTCTCTGCCTCTGAGAACAGCATCCACCACAGCGTCCCAGCCCCTCTGCCTCTGGGGCCCAGGCAGGCAGTGTATACGCTGGAAGCTTCAGGGTTGGCCATGACAATGACAACCACAGCAATAAGAAAACCACTACGATTGCCCAGAGGGTTTCCAGGCCTTGCTCACCGCTCAAGAGCGGTCAGGAGCTTGGGCCCTGGAGGTGGGGTTGAATCCCAGATCCCACACTTACCAGCTGTGGGTGCTTAGGCAAGAGCGAGGAACAGAAAGGCTTCGTGAACATTGCCTCAGGTAAACCTTATAATAACCTCTACCAGGGGAGCGCTACTCTAATCTCCATTTTGCAATTGGGGAAACTGAGGATCGTGGAGGTTGAACAAGGTGTCCAGGGTCACATAGCAGATCCGGGACAGAGGCAGGACTTCCACCATGACATACATGAGCCAAGACTCTTGCTTTTCTGATGTCTAAGATCTGTAATGACACGGGTCAGCATGGATGCTCCCAGACCACCCGCAGACACCAGCCCAGCGGCCCCCATGCCCAGAGGCCCTGGCGTGTGGCCATCACACTGCTTCTAGGTGAGCGAGGCACCTCGCTCGTTTAGTAAACCCTGGTTGCTGGGCCTGTTCTGGCAGGAGGCACATTCTGTCACATGATGCCCCCGCCAGCACTCGTTCCCATCCCAGGTCAGGCTGTTTATCCTTTCTTCAGGAAGTGCATCTGAAATATGCATCTCGTGACGGCCCTTTGGCTGCACTAAATCTGTTCCAGCCCTTGCAACTGGAGCAGCAGCTGAGTAACTCGAAGGGGGGACATGGGGAAAGAGAGAACAAGCGCATTTGTAATTTTTGGAACAGAGCTAAAATAAAAGAAAGGTCAAAAGGAGGTTTTCGTTGGGCCTGACCCAGGCCCTGGGGAGTGTGTGTGGGGGTGGGGGAAATGACACACAAGGGCAGATCCAGGCCCGTGGACTCTGGCTCGAGAATGTGATGGGGCTCACGACTGCTCCCCACGCCCCCCACCCGCTGCCACCACCCTCAGGCCAGAGCCCCCCGTATTCCCAGAGTGATCTGTCTAGCCCAGCAGGGAGTTCAGACCTTGCAACCGGGGACCCAATGACCACTCTTGGGGCTGACCACCTGGGGCTCTGCCACCATAGGGTGATTGTGGCCAAACAGCTTCTCTCTTCTAAGCCTTGCTGTTTTTCCTGCAAAATGGGAAGACATGATTCCTGCCCCCACCCCCACCCTAACTGTCTGCTTAGGAAGGCCGAGCTGGGAAGCAGTGCTAGAAATGCTCCCAAGGGCGCTCCCAAGCCTAGCTCAGCGCCTGGGGCAGGTGGCTCCCAGGCAGATCTACGGAGGAGGAGAAGAATGACTGCACCAAACAATGACTTCTGGCCACAGGGCGAGACTCAGATCTTCGTCTCAAAGGAGAGATTCTAAGAAGGAAGTTATTCAGAAATGATGTCATCGGCACTGGATGGAGCGAGAGTTCCCTTTCTCACAGGGACAACGGCCAAATGTCCAGAGATACTATGAACTATTACAAATATCAGAGCTGGATCCCTCAGGGCTCCTGTAGTGATGACCAGAAATGTTAAACATGTGGCCCACATGCCCCGCCTCCCCCCATATCACTAACCAATTGTGGCCTTCGTTCCTTCCACACCAAAATCTTTCTTAACACGGCCCTCTAGGCAATGACTACCATTCCCCATTTCCTCCTGAGGAAACCTATTCGCCATTCATTTTGAGGGGGCAGGCGGGGAATGAAAGTCCAGGAAACAGACTTGTCAAGGTCACACAGCAAGTCAGAGCAGGGGCGGGGGGGGGGGGGGGGGGGGGGGGGGGGGGTGTCAAGGACTCACTATGTGCCAGGCACCGCGCAAAAATGAATACAACATGGCAAAGACCTCAAGAAGCACCCAACAGGCTGGACGAAATCAAAATGAGTGACAAAAGGCCTCCTCCCTCTCCTCAGCCCTTCCTGGGCCGCTCCAGCTCGGGGAAAGGCCGTTCTGCCCGCAGCATCCGTCAGTGCTAAGGGTAATACATCACCGGGGGCCGTGCCACCCTCTCCTCTTCCCGGGCCCATTGGCCAGGCTCTCCCCACTCCGCTTGGAAGTAGAGTGCAAATTAATGGAGAGTTAATCAGCGGAGGAAAGGATATTAATAGACTCAGCCCCACCCCAGCCTTCCTGAGCAGCTCTCAAGCTAGAGGAAAAGGAGTCTTCAAGAAATCTGAAGGGAAAGTGCTTCACTTTGAAGGCCCAGGAGGGCCTGGAAGGAATGACACAGAACAGGATTTCTGTCACAAGGGCCACAGGACACTCAAAAATCCCCCCCCTGTCCAGGGGGCTCGACTAGGGTGCAGAAAACCCAGGGTATCAGTTTTTCCGCCTTTTTGTCCAGCAATAGGCCCATATATTTCACCAGAGCCTAAAAGGACCTGGTGACCCTCTCCCCAGCAGATGAAGAATTACTGATGGAATCCACATCCCTTCTTTATTCCTTGCATGGGGAAACCAAGGCCCAGCCTCAGAGCCCAAGACCACGCAGCAAACTGATAAAACAACCAAATGCTTGTTTCCTCCAAAATTAATTAGTGATGGTTATGGCCCTGGCCCTAGGACTCTGGGAACACAGAAAAATGGAAGACACCATCTCTGCCCCCCCCCCACCCCACCCCCTGCCGTTAACACTGTTACAGTGGCTTGTCCTCCACACTCCTTGTCTATTTCCATGGAAATGGCGCCATTTGACTGGAGGGAACACAACTCTGACACAGGAGCAGGGCTCTAGGATTCCCACTGGTCAAATGAGAAAACTGAGCTTGTGGCCGATGGAGAACCCACGATGCCAGCTTGAGGTTTTTGGAATGGGCCACGCCCGGCCCTTGGCAGGAAAGAAAGTATCACAATCAGTTCCTTCATTCAACACACGTGATCGAGTCCTTACAATGCACGAGGGCCCCAGAGACTAATCAGATGCTGTTTGTCCTCAAGGAGCTCAGAGTCTAAAGGACACATGGAGACACTAGCATACATGTGCCCGCACAGGCGCACACAAGATGGGAGCCCAGGAGAGGAAGTAACTCACCGAGGGGGCGACATGAGAGCTGGCATTGAAGGAATTACTCATCTGATCGGCATTTATTAAGCCCTGAGAAAGTGCCAGGCTCTGTGCAGCGTGCTAGAAATGCACGGTGCCATCGTGGCCCCCAAGGTCATGGGATTTATGACGTGTGTGTGGCAGGGGGGTCAGGTGCTGATCACAGAATCACACCCATAGGGACGCATCGGTGGGCAGTGGGTGGAACTGGCCTGGGACTGGGAGAGCGGGCGGGGTGTGCAGACCATGACAGGGAGAGGGGCTGGGTGGGCAGAATTTGGCCAGAGCCCTATCTGTCTGTGAGGGTTTTCTGGCTTCCGTGCTGGGCTGGGAGCCCTGGGGCCACATCAGGCTCACTTGCATCCAAGACCATTTCATGCACACAGAGAGGCTTTTCCTGACCAGCCAGTCTTCAGATCCTTTTCTCACACCTGGCTCATTCCTTTCATGCCCATGTCACAATGACCACAGTTTCTGTGTTAACTGATCTGGGGTCAGTTTTCTCTCTACACTGTACACAGCACAGTGCCTGATGCACAGAAGGAGTTTCCATTTCTAGAAAGAAAGCTACAACACGTCGGAAGTCTATGAGATGGTGCTCGTGACATGCCAGCATGGCATTTGACACCCAGCACATTATTGTTGTTATTATTATTACATTGCCAGACAGGCATGGGGAGCTAGAGCCTCTCCCCCAAGTCTTTATAGGGGAGCATATTTCAAGGAAAGAATAATAAATCTGGATGTCCCCATCACTCCACTTCAACGTGGTCAATTTTATTAATTATGTATGTACGTATGTATTTTGAGAGAGAGAGAGAGAGAGAGAGAGAGAGAGAGAGAGCACGAACAGGGGAGGCATGGAGAAAGAGGGAGACAGAGAATCCCAAGCAGGTTCCACACTGTCAGTGCAGAGCCCGATGCGGGGCTCAAACTCTTGAACCGCGAGATCATGCCCTGAGCCAAAACCAAGAGTCGATAATTAACCGACTGAGCCACCCAGGCGCCCCAACAACACAGTCAATCTTATTTCACATATTACCCTCCAGGCCACACACCCTCACACGCAAATGCATGCAGAACTCGTTTTATTTTGATGCAAATCCCAGACATCATTATTATTCCATATGAGAGGGCTTCTTAAAGGAAATGTCACCCATCATGTGGCCCCGAGACTGGACACAGAGCACACAAGGAGAGAGGCATTGAAATGCACAGCAATTCTCAGCACTGCCTCTTTTTTTTTTTTTAACTTTTTAAATTTATTTTTGAGAGACAGAGAGAGAGAGATAGAGCATGAATAGGGAAGGGACACAGAGAGAGAGACACACACACACAGAACTTGAAGCAGGCTCTAGGCTCTGAGCTGTCAGCACAGAGCCCAAGGCGGGGCTTGAACCATGAACTGTGAGATCATGACCGGAGCTGAAGTCGGATGGATGCTCAATAGACTGAGCCACCCAGGCGCCCCGCCTCTTTTTTTTAAAGAAGTCTCTAGGCTCCAATTGGAAAATGAAGATAACTGTACCTGGTCTAAGAGTTGTTAGGAGAATTAAATGAGTTAACACACAATAGGGGCAGTCCTGCCTCAGAGCAGTTGTTCAATACATGTTAGTCACCTCCATTATGGCATCTCCGTGGTTATCAAGCCCTGGCTCAGGAGGCAGGCAGACTGGGTTTGCATGTAGCTTAGCTTCTGACTAGGTAAATCGCCCTAGGCATGTGACTTAACTTCCCCAAGCCTCAGTTTCCTCATCTATAAAATGGGTTCAGAATCACACCTGCCTCACAGGGTAGGGATGAGAATTCAGTGAGATACTACAGGAAAGGGAGGTCTTGAAACCACCCAGGCCCACAGAGCGGCTCATTTCTGACTGGGCGGCACAGCAAGAGCGGCTCTTCCCAGCCCTCACCGTCCAGAGGCGATAACAGGCTCGGCAAGGGGATGAGAACTGCCCAAGATCAAGGGCAGATCCAGGACGAGAGGCAGGGTCCCAAGAGCTTTGGTGGGAGATGAGACTTCTTTGCACGAGCAAGTGCAAAAGAAGGTGGTGCAGGGCAGATCCAGGCCTTCAGGAGTAGAGGGAGTCACCGCGAGGCTCGGAGAACGTACCTGGAAAAGCTCTGAGTCGTCGGGGCTGTACTGGCTGGGTTCAGTCTCGGAGCTCTCCGGGCACCACTGCAGCTCTCCGAAGCAGGTGGCTGAGTCAAAGTCGCTGGCGTCCAGCTGGGAGAGGTCAAGCTCGGGAAAGTCAGCGCAGAGTTGCTCCTCCCCGGACCCCCCACCCTGAGGAGACAGGAAGGAAGGAAGCGAGTCAGAGCTGGATCCAAGCACAGACCCTCTTGCTCATGGTGCTGCCAGCCTGGGCCTCGGGCAGCCCTTGGCCAAGGCCTGATTTTGCCATGAGACCAAGAAATGTGAAGGTAGGCCCCGACACTCCTGCAGCTGTTGAAAGTACCAGGAACCAAGCCAGGCCCTGGCAATACAAATCCTGCCCGCTGCTCTCTCCCCTCCTCCTTTGCACTCCTACACATCCCTCAACGCCTCTTTCCCATAGCACCTCCTTCCTCTTACCAAAACCGTTGTGTGCAAAACTTCATTAGAAGCTGCAAACAGAGACTCATTTGCATTACTGTCCCCAGCTGAAAGGGGTTTCTGGGATGCGATATTAATAATGAAACAAAAAACAGCAGTAATAATGGCTGGCATTATTGAGTGATTACAATATTCTGGAGAAATACTCAGCCACAGTCTCAGGGATTTTACAGGTGGATGTGTGTCATGTCTAAGATGTGGAAGACTATTCCGTGCACAACAGGGAAACAAAACTACCATCACCTGTAGCATGGAACTGTTGAAAAGAACGAGGCAGACCTACGCGCTCTCCAAGACACGTTAAATAGAAATGAAAACTAAATCATAGAAACTAAAAATCTAAAACTAAAACTAAATCATGAAAACTAAATCATAGAGTATAGCGGGTCGAATATTAGCCCATAAAGAGAAAAATCGGACGACGCAATTCTTTCCATACAATAGTGCATATGCAAATATACCGGAAAAGATCTCCAAGGCTAAAAGCCACCTGGCAGTGGTGGGTGGGGTAGAAGGGAGGCAGGGAGGACTGTGGCGACAGCACTGACTGAACCAGCGTTTCTCAACGTGTGGTCCCAGGACGGGCAGTGTCGACACCACCTGGGACCATGTTAGAAATAATGCAGATTCTCAGGCCTAACCCCAGACTCACTGAATCAGAAGGTGAGGGCTTTCTCACCTGGCTCCCACATTTAACAACTACCAGTAGAAGGACAGAGAGACGGCCCAAGCTGGGAGGTGGACAGAAAGAGCACAGCACAGGCCTTGGGGTCCGGCAGACCCGAGTCATAATCCCCACTCGCCAGCTGTGAAACCTGGGGCAAGTTCTCTTTTTCCCTCTGAAACTCAACTGCCTTACCTATAGAATGGGACACCTCCTGCCTCATACAGTTAAGGTGAAGTAAGGTGATATTATGGCCTGGCTCAGGAGGGGCTCAATAAATGGTAGCTAACAGTAATAATAGCAAGTAAAAATAATAATATGGGGCGCCTGGGTGGCTCAGTCGGTTAAGCGTTCGACTTCGGCTCAGGTCATGATCTCGCGATTCCTGAGTTCGCGCCCCGCATCGGGCTCTGTGCTGACAGCTCAGAGCCTGGAGCCTGCTTCAGATTCTGTGTCTCCCTCTCTCTCTGGCCCTTCCCCTCTCGAGCTCTGTCTCTGTCTCTGTCTCTCAAAAATAAATAAACACTAAAAAAATAATAAATAGAAAGGAAGGAAGGAAGGAAGGAAGGGAGGGAGGAAGGAACAGGGGCGCTGAGTGGCTTAGTCAGTTAAGTGTCCGACTTCGGCTCAGGTCATGATCTCGTGGCTCGTGGGTTCGAATCCCGCATCGGGCTCTGTGCTGACAGCTCAGAGCCTGCAACCTGCTTCGGATTCTGTGTCTCCCTCTCTCTCTGCCCCTCCCCACTCTCGCTCTTTCTCTCAAAAATGAATAAACATTTAAAAAATCTTTTTAATTTAAAAAAAGATAAAGAAATAATAATAATAATAATGACAACAGTGTCTCATGGTGGGCAGAGAGGGTGGAGCTGCCTTAGAGAACAAAAAAACGCCTATGTGACACTTAAAAGAAATAGGTTTTGCACAGGCCTTTTCCTTAATTGTTCCCACTTACTAAGCCTCATAAATTATGAACAAATGTATATTATTAGCTCAACTTGACACAGGAAAAAGGCTTTTATCCGAATTTGGGTCAAATGTCTTAATTGGAGTTTTGCAAGAAGCCTGTATCCACAGGCAGCACCAGGGCCAGGTTCTCTCAAGTGGCTGGTCCCCTGCTCAGACTAGGGACCATGGTGCCCTGCGAGCCTCTGTCTCCAGGGACATCCCCCCCCCCCCCCAGGATCATTCCAGGCCCCGCCCAACACCCTACTACTTCTGGTCATCACGCTCAGCTGCCCTGGCCGCAGGGAACACTCAGGCGGACTCTCAGCCTCCCCTGGCAGCTTCCTTCTCCTCTGTGTCCCGTCAGACTGTGCGGATGCAGCAGCCTTGCCTGTTCTAGATAGATGATCCGTTTGTTTCCAGTCCCTGGCTACCGCGAACACGTCTGCAATATGTGTGCACAAGCCTTTGCGCGGACGTACGTTTTTAGTTCCCCTGGGCAAACATTTCGGAGTGGAATTGCTGGGTCATAAATGGATGTGACTTGATAAAACGACAAAATTGTTCTCCCAAATTGCCGTGCCACAGTACATGCTTATCAGCTGTGCTGAGAGCGCCGACTGTTCCACACCCTCCCCGGCACTGGGTGTTGTCACAGTCATTTTAATTTTAGCCACGCTAGTGAGTGCGTTCCCACATTTACTAAATGCTACTATGAGCCAGGCGCCGGGACATGGAGGCCTCAGTTGATTCCTTCACAAGTTGACATCTTGGCGGGGAAGAAAACACATGCATATTTGATTATAGGTTGGGTTAGTGCCACGAAGGAAACAGGCCAGGTGCGCTGACAGAGGGTAAGAGAGGGAGGCGAAGTCTCTGTTAGTGGGGGGTCAGGAAAGGCTTCCTGGGAGAGCCGACATCCGAGTTGAGACTTGGAGAAGTCAGGCGGTGGAAGACGTGGGGAAGAACGTTCCAGGCGGAGGGGCAGCAAGGCAAAGACCCAAGTGCGGGCCAGGCCTAGAGCACCAGGCACCGACCAAAGGTTGGTGAGGCGGCAGCTTGGGGAGTGACGGGGGGGATGGGGGAAGATGCCTTCAGAGAAGCAGGTGGAGGCCGGATCAGGTGGGGATTGGAAGGGATTTGGGTTTTACTCCAAGCGTGATGGGGGTGGGGCCAGCAGGGAAGCAGGCGGATGTGGCATCCAGGACAGGGGCAGGTGGCGGGGCTGGGAGGTACCACTCAGGCAGGCAGGGCGGGCACACCGAGGGCCTGTGGAGTGGGAGGGAGGGCCAAAGCAGAGACACGTGAGTGCTGAACGTGCTGAACGGCTAGTGTCTCACTGCCCCTGGGGTCTCATTGGCCGGCAAAGCCCTCAGTGATGAGCTCCCTTGGGGAGTTCTCTCTATGTCCCGGATCCCTCTCATCCCTGTAACTCAGAGAAGCCACATCTGTAGGACTTGCTTCTTGAGGCCTAGAAACCCAGACTGGCGAGGAACCAGCCGCCCTGAGAGGCTGTCCAGGACAGTCACCGTGGACAATCTGGGAGTCAGAGGCCCCTTCAAGAACCAGACGAAAGCTATGGACAGCTTTTAGGTTACCCATTAAATATGTCTGAGCAACGCGTGTGCGTGCAAGAAATTCATACTTCTAGGCCTTCACGAACGCAGCGTAAGGACTCCTGGCCGGCTGGCCTCCCTCCTTCACTTTGCAGATATGGAAACTGAGGCCCAAAGAGGATAGTAGATTTGCTCAGGGTCATCCAGGGAGTGTCCTTCCCATCAAAACCATGCCACCTCCTTTACAAAACACCCATAAAATGGCAGCAACTGCTGCACTTATCGATTAGCTACAGCAGCTCGGCATACCCTAAGTATACCCAGGACATAAAAATAAAGAAACCTCAGCTTCGCGGCCTTGGCAATTAGGGCTGAGGCCACTCTCTAGCTAAAAACCATTAAGCTCTGCGTTAATAGTGATTTCTCTGGCCCTCTCCGTATTTGGAGAGGCTTTTGGAAGGGGTGCCTTGGGTGACCCAGTTCTCTTGGAAAGGTCTGACTTGAGGCCTCCTTGTTCCTTACCAGCCATCTTCTGCGGGCCCCACTAGCAGAGCTGGGAGGTCACAGCACAGGACTGACTACAGCCACTGCTATTACTGAGCGCTTACCAAACGCCGAGGGCTGCACTAAGTACCTTATGCACATCCTCTCATCAGATTCCTAAAATAACCCTCCAGGGCAGATGTCATTGTCCTGTTACTAATCAGGAAACTCAGAGAGGGAGTCACTCTCATAGTTGCCCAGGGCTGCTGTAACCAAGCGCCACAGGCTGGGTGGCTTCATTTTTTTTTTTTTTTTTTAAGTTTATTTATTTCTTTTTGAGAGAGCCAGAGCAAGCAGGGGAGGGGCAGAGACAGGGGGGTGGGGGAGAAAGAGAGAATCCCAAGCAGGCTCAGTGCCGTCAGCACAGAGTCCAATCTCACAAACCATGACCCAAGCAGAAACCAAGAGTGGGACGCTTAACTGACTGAGCCACCCAGGTGTCCTTGGCTGGGTGGCTTAACCAACAGAAATGTTTTCTCTTCCAGCTCTGGAGGCTGGAAGGCTGAGCTCAAGGTGTTGGCAGGGGCGGCCCCTTCTGAGGCCACTCTTGTTGGCTTGTGAATGACCTTCTCCCCGTATGTCTTCCTACCGCTCCCTCCCTCTGTGGGTGCCTGTCTCTGTGTCCACATTTCCCCTTTTGATAAGGACACCAGCCATGTTGGATTAGGGTCCATGCTAATGACCTCACTTGAACTAGATGACCTCTGTAAAGACCCTATCTCCAAATCAGGTCACATTCTTGAGGCACTAGAGGGTTAGGATTCAAACATCATCTTTTGGAAGACACAACTCAACCCACAGTACCCAGGGTCCCAGAAAGGTGAAGCTGAGATTCCAAGCCAAGTCTCTTTGTTCCCTGCAAAGCCTGTGTTTTTTTTTACTTCTGAAAGTGAGAAGGAACATTCAAGACCATTTATTCCCATTTACAGATAGGAAGGTGGAGCTTCAGACAAGATCTGAGAAAGATCCAAGTCATGTGGCAGGTTCACGGCTGCACAGGAACAGGTGTGGGGCCACACACAGGACGTCTCGCACATATGGCCCCCTCTGGTCTCCACTATTGGTCCGTTCACACCCCTACCGGGGGATGCCCCTCTGGTCGCTGAGCCCTCTGTACCCATTCCCTCAGCAGCATCACACCCCTGATCTGAAAAGGCTGTGGCTGCCCTAAGCCAGGGAGATAAATGGCCCTAGCAGTGGATTAATGGTGTTTTGTACAGATTCACATAAGTGGCTTCATTGGAAGCCTGTGTATCTTGTTGGAAATCGATTCCCTGCTTAAGAAAGAATGCATCTTCAGGAAAAATTGGTGACTCCACTTTCCTGACTACAATCAGCAAATCGTCGAGCTTCGTCCCTGGCCCAGAGCACATTCTCCGAGTTACTGAGCAGAAGGAAGCAGGAAGGGGGAAAGAGGGAGGCAGCAGTGACAGAGCTCGGGTTCTGGGTCTGTCCACATTCACTATGTGTCCTTTACCATGTGTGCACTTCGCTATGTCACCTCCCCTCTCAGTTCCCACTGCCCCTCCTATTAAACAGAACATCAAACAGACAGACTTTATGACCCCTCTTGCTCAATCAAGCATTTGATGCAATTCTGTACTAATCTAGTCTCTGAAATCCACATAGGCTTTCAGGAACTATCTAGGTTAAAACTCGGCATTTAACTAATAAATAAATGAATTAATGAATTTACCGAAGGGGACACAAAGGCGGAGCGAGAAATACTGTCTTGAAATGGAAAGAGGCTTAGACAAAGGTCGGGGGCCCTGGCTTTGCTATTAATGCTAATCCTTTGAGGTCAGGACATAACTTTGGCCACTTCAGTTTCTCTTGAAGAAATGGGGATAATAAAAAGCATCCTACCTCACAGGGTTCTTACAAAGATAAAGTAACATAGGTTGGGAGCCTAGCATGCATCAGACACCCCATGAATGGTAGTCAGAGATACAGCACCTACAGTTGACTTTCAAGTGACATTCACAGCTACGCTCTCACTGACACCTTCCCAAATGCAGCAGTGGTCAGTGGTCAGCATCTCCACTTAACTGATGGAAAAATAGGGGCTCTCAGAGGATCAATGCTTGAACTTGTCTTCTTACCCATCCCCTCAGTCCTTAAACCTACTGGTTAAACCAACTGGCTCTTCCAACCCTGGGTTCCTTCCACCTCCACCAGCTCCTGGATCCCAGTGTTCTCATCACTCATGGTTTCTGCCAGAGGAACACCCTTGCTCTGACAGCCAGACTACACTGGCTGTCTCCAGGCCTGCCTGGGATGGTGGGGAGCAGAGCCCCTACCCAGGCCTGACAGACCTGTTGACCACCATCTTGGATGCTCTAAGTACAAGACAGTACTTAGGCCGGCACCCTACTACCAGCTCAGAGCCTCCTCCACTGATGATAAGTTGTCTTTGATGGTCTGAGGCAAGTTTTCTCTTTTATTTTATTTTTTTTTTTAATTTTTTTTTTTAACATTTATTTATTTTTGAGACAGAGACAGAGCATGAACGGGGAAGGGGCAGAGAGAGAGGGAGACACAGAATCGGAAGCAGGCTCCAGGCTCTGAGCCATCAGCCCAGAGCCCGACGCGGGGCTCGAACTCACGGACCGCGAGATCGTGACCTGAGCCGAAGTCGGACACTCAACCGACTGAGCCACCCAGGCGCCCCAAGTTTTCTCTTTTAAATTGCAATCGGGAATGCCCAGCCCAGCCATGAGAGCTGCTATGGTGGCAGGTACCTGGCAGTGAGGTCACCTTTCCTGCCTTCCTAACCATGGTGGACACCACTAACTGAACACAACTATATTTCCTGCTGAGCCCCACGCCTACTCAGAATGGAGCCTTAGTAGCCACTACTCATGAATCAGAACTGCCCTGGTCTAGATCTAGAACTCTGGGCCCACCCTCGCCTTCCACGAAGGAAGTAAGGTTGGTATTCATAAAGTTCCTGCAAAGCCATTTCAACGCACACGTTTTCTTCCCCTCCCACCTCTGATTTGGCTGGCCTCCCACCCACCCCCCCTTCTTAATGGTGGCGGCCTACTGATTTTTCTTGGGGAAGCCGCCCCTCCCTGCCACCCAGACAGTCCAGGTAAGCACGGTCTAGCTAATTAAAATGCTTCGTCCAGTGACCACCACAACTGCTTCAATGGGTTCAGAGGTGGATCAGAGTGAACACCCAAGAATTTGCCGGCTCATTTAGACAGAGGGGCTTAGCTGATTAAATTTAATTCTGGAGCGACTGGCAGCCATCTTTGCCACCACCTGGGAAGAGAGCCTGCCTGAAAAGGAAGCCGGCGTAAGGAATGCAGACCAAGAAGCAGAAGAGAGACAGAGAGTCCTGATAAAATAATTTGAACACTTGGATCCAGCTGTGCCTGAAGCCAGTCTATTCTCTGTACTCTGCAGTTATATGAGTGAGTAAGTTCCTTTTCAGATTACATGCCAGCTGGAGTTTCTGTCACCTATCAATGAAAAAGTTATGACTAATTCATCTCTCTTACATTAAAAAAAAAAAAAAATCTAATCTTCCCACTGTCTTCCAAATTAGTACAAAACTCCTAAGGAGACTTCTAGGAGAACAGTAAGACGAGTAATTGATCTTAGTCCACACAGAAATCCTTACAGCATCCTCTGAAATAAGACACGGGAGCCACAGACACAAAGCTAAGCTCCACTAAGAGTAAGTTGAAAATGGAAGGGTTCTGGGCCCAGCCTAAAAGGACAAACACCCTGAGAGTAGATAAACCAGGCCATTGAAAGGCTCTCTGACAAAAACACTCAAGGCCTTTTCCACGTGGAAGCATCTGGCCCCAGGCCTGCCAAGCACAACTCAGGGATGTTCAGCCCTTTTCACTGGCACCCAAGTTCTGGCCATACAGCTGCCCGCTTAAGGTTTAATGTAAAGGCGACCCAATGGAAGGTCATCAGGTCTGGTGAGAGTGAGTTCTCCAGCCCAGAGAGCAAAATGGGTTCTAGAATTCCAAACTGGGCTATATGCCAAGCCACACCCAGCTAACCAGGAAGGGTGACCAGATACCAGTGACTGGATGGAGCTCTTCTCACCAGCCAGCCAGGTTCATTAACACTGTCAATCTCCTCCCGTAACATCAGTGTTCACTGATGCCCACGGTGCCCCAGAGCCGCGGGGAGGACCCCCTAGGGCATCCACACTTCAACTCCCGCTGGCTGGGTTGCCTGTGTACCTGGGGTCAGCTCTGCTTCTTCTCAAACCTGTTTGTTACTAGAAATTCTTGATCCAACTGAATGAATCCCCAATCTGGAAACAGGAGCCCTGGTACAGTGGGTGTGGCCTATACAGGAGATGAGCTGGGAGAACCCTAAGTGGGTTCAGCTGGTACCCAAACAGCTCTATAGCAAAAGACTGGAAATAATGTACATGTCATGCGGCTTCATTATTACGTTTTATGATTTTGTGCTCTTACTGACTGACTTTTTCCTAAGAATTCCCCTCTCCAGACCCCACCCCACCCCGCTACTATTCCCACTCTCATCAGATAAGATGCCTATTGTACATGGATTGCAGCCTGCCCAGCACTGGAAATAAATACCTACGATGGACTACAAACAGCACAGAAACCAGGGGCTTGGGTGCTGGAAGATTCTGTAGAGAGAGTTCTTTTGCAGATAAGGAAACTGAGGCAGTAAGTCTCCTGGGGTGGGTGTTATCTTACTCAGTCATCTCCTTCCCCCTCCCCGTTGCCTTCAAGCGGCCCCTTATCAAACAGAGATCTGCAAAGTCTCTTGGAGCTATGCCCAGGTGAAGCTACCTGGGGCGGAGTGGCTCCTGAATGCCCTGGCAGGTGGCTGTGCAGAGCCCAGATGCCCCTCCCTTGGCAGCAAGGCTGTAGAAGGTGCCATCAGCTGTGTCCCAGCCCCATCGCACCCCTACTGGCACGTCAGGCCTGCCTTTCAGAAGGCCCAGGCTGCCCCAGGCCCAGGAGAGTGGTGGACGTTGCGTGATTTATTTTAAAACAGTAAAAGGTTGGACTATATTCTGCCACTTGAGCGAGTGAGGGAGCGAGCGAAGGTGTTTTGGGGACAGTGCGATCTGCACATTGCGTCTGCCTGCAATTGCAGTCAATTTCACGCACTTGAGTTCAAGGGCTCTTGAATTCAAAGGAGAGTGGCAGGAAAAGTGCTTGGCAAACTGCAAAGCATGTGCAGGTATCTGTTGATTTGTTGAGGCAGAGCTGGCCCCGGCTCGTCACTTACCAGTTGCAGGGCGTCACCCAGCCTCTTGGCATCTCCTGAGACCAGCCTCCCCTGTGGAACTGTTGTGTGGCTTGAGTTTCCAGCCTGGGGCCTCTCTGTGCTGGCACTCCCTTCGCCCGGACTGCCTCCTCTCTCTTGCATCTTCGAATGGCTGGTTGCTTCTTACGATCCCCGCAGCAGATTAAATGTCCCTCCCAGATGGGCCTTCCTGAGCACTGTATCCTACAGACAGCCCCGTCTCCCTCTTACGGTAACACCACTCTGCGGCAATGCCCTCAATTAGCACTCTATTCCTTGATATTTCCATTCCCCCCACCACCCCCGGTATTTTTAAAACTTGTGGTAAAATATACATAACATAAAATTTGCCATTTTGGCCACATTGAAGCAGACAGTTCAGAGGCATGAAGAAGATTCACCCTGTTGTGCAGCCACCGGCCACCAGCCCCTCCAGAGCCCGACCCCGTTTTTCCCGTATCCACCTACACGTTGGCGCCTCCCCCAACTGTCTCCCTGGTGCCGAGCGCAATACTCGGCGCATAGTAGGTGCTCAATAAACAAAATGAGCTAAAGGTGGACGTGCCTTGTAAACTGTGCATGACAGTATGAAGAAAGCAGCATGAACATGTTTTTCCATACAGCCCCGAGACGAGGCCAAAATGCCTGGGAGCCTCAGTTACCAGATAATGATTTCGAGTTTTATCCAACACGGTGGGGGCAAACCCGCCAAGAACTCCTTTTCTTGCCTGGTTCCAGGCCCCTTTGCGAGGTCAAGAATGAAGATATCCGATCACACAAGCCACCTGACACGAGCACTCACCATTTCAACACATCAGCTGTACCCAGAGCAACATTTTATCAGTCGCTGAAGGGCAAGCACAAAAATAGACTGTGGAGAGCAAATGCCACCCTCGGCGGCGGTTGAAAGGCTCTGGCATACGGTGACCCGAGGCCTGGGGACCCGGGAGGTAGGTCCTCTGTCACAGTAGCACACAGAAATTGGAAGGTGGAATCAGAGCCAGGGTTAGGATGAGGTGAGGGAGGCACCCAGCCCCCACCCCCCGCTTTGGGCACCAAAAAACTCAGTAATCAAAACAGACTGTCTCTAGTGCAACACTCTGAAAAAAATCAAAATTAATGCAAAAACCCCATGATGAGCAAAATATCAAAATTCTAAATAAAGAGAGGCCAGTGGTACTGGTTTTTCCTTTTGCTTCAGGCATCTATATGGCTCTGTATGGCACTCTTACTGTTCCTGCCTTTATTTAAAGATTTGGTATTTTGTTCTGCATGGATATTTAGGCGTCCAGTTTTATTATTTTTAAACACTGCCTGAAAATATGATTAGCAGGGGTGCCATGGGTGGCTCAGTTGGTTAAGTGTCCAACTCTTAACCTCAGCTCAGGTCTTGACCTTGATCTCAGGGTCACGAATTCAGGTCCCACACTGGGCTCCATGCTGAACCTGAAGCCTACTTTAAAAGAAAAAAAGAGAGAAAGAAAGACAAGGGGGAAAAAAAACCACAAAACTCTATGAATTGTCTTGATTACTGACTTTTTTGGCATCTCCTTTAATTTTGTACCTGAACCATGTGTCTCCTTTGCCTCCCCCTAATGCCAGCCTGGATGAGACGCTGAGTTACTCTATGTGCAGATGGCTCAAATGAGATCAGTCACGTCCAAGATCACGTCACTCCGGGCCTCTGTTTGCACATCTCTACAAAGGGACCCGTAACCCTCTGGTTGCTGTGGAATTATCCCAGACCAGCCCAGTGTGCTATTTTAGACGGAAAAATGCTTGGGAAAACTCTGAGGTGCTGTCTGCATTATGAGGAACTGTTATTAAATTTTTACCAAAGGTAGTGAGTGGTCCGACTGAGTGGGAGGCAGCACTCAGTTCAGCAAAACACTTGCCCTATTTAGAATGAAGGAGGGAAGTTTGCTAAATGAATAGATTTTGCTTAAGAAGAGACAGAAATGAGGGGCGCCTGAGTGGCTCAGTCAGTTAAGCGTCCGACTTCGGCTCAGGTCATGATTTCAAAGTTTGTGGGTTCAAGCCCCGCGTCCGGCTCTCTGCTGACAGCTTAAAGCCTGGAGCCTGCTTCAGATTCTGTGTCTCCCTCTCTCTCTGCCCCTCCCCTGCTCTCTCTCACTCTCTCTCTCTCTCAAAAATAAATACACATTAAAAAAAAAAAAAGAGAGAGAAAGAGATGAGAGCAGGTTCATGGTTCTCCCTGCGACCAAGCCATCCCCTCCCGTCTTGATCCCATTCCTGAATAGGAAGAAAGGCAGAGGGTTGCAGCTCGCCCTGGCAAATGTGCCCACCCAATGTGGCTGAAAGGGGTGGCCGCTGACATTCTCATCAAGTCGTGGCAATCCTAAACTGGCTGACGCTTTCCTTCCTCGGCACATTTTGTGAGGTTTCCTCAAAATCTGAATTTCCTCAGGAGATGGGGGGGGGGGGGGGGGGCGGTGGCTAGCAGGTGCTAGCTGGGAGATGGATGAAAAAGCACCTGGCTTTGGTCATATGACAAAGAAAATTCTGGAAGTGGATAGCAGTGACGTTTGTGTGACATTGTGAATGTGCCGAATGCCACCGAATTGTACACTTAAAAAATGTTTAATTTTAGGTTATGTATATTTTACCACAATAAAATAAAAACAAACATAAAAAAGTCCCAGAGACCTAAAAAAAAAAAAAAAAAAGTAGCCAGCACACTCCGTCTGGAGGTATTCTCTGGGGTCCTACAGTGTCCGTGTTCTTTGGTTCTATTTATGTGTCTCTTCCCCCAGCTGCCAGGAGAGACAGGGAGCTGGGCCAGGGCTCGGCTGAGAAGCCCTTTTGCCTGTTAGCACCATTATAAATAACCCAGAAGGAGGCAGCAAAGGGGTCCTGGCAGGGGAGTGAAGGTCAGGCAGCCCCTTTGTGGCATTTGAGGAAATGTCACGCTCCACAGGCCAGCAAGGTGCCAGCTCACATCTCCAGCCCGGCGCTGCCCAGCGCTGACTGCGACCTTGCCCTCATGCCAGGGACCCGACGGGGCAGCGCTCCCCCCAGGAAGGGCAGCGCCCAGGGGGCTGGCTCCTGGCGGTTCTGAGCAGAGACAGGGCCGCTGGGTGGGTGGAGGGGTGCTGGGTAACTGAGCATCACCCCCCCCCGCCCCCGGCCTAGCGGGGAGAAGCCGAAGTCAGGTCCCCAGGAACCCAGGCCAGGGCTCGGCCACCGGCACACCATCCCCAGCCCCTCGGCCGACACACACACCGACCCGCTGAGGGAGAGACGACCCAGCAACGCTCAACCCACAACTGCCCCTGCTGGGGCTGCTGCGCAGCCTGGGAGCCGGGAGGGGCCTCACAGCCCATCTGGTCCTGTGGTTCCCACGCTGGGCTCCCTGGGGAACCCCCTGCATCATCTCTCCCACAGCCCACCAGGGCCCTGGGCTCTGCAGTGGGAGAGATTATGAGCGGGTTCATTCACTGGTTTCTCCATTTTTATTAACGAAAAACCACGCAGTGGCAACCCATCATACTCCTGTGGAACCTAAGTGAATTCGACATTATTAGCTGGGCCAAACACAAATACACGGAAAGCCAAACTTGTGTTTCTTTCTTACATATCAGAAATGGGGTGACATTGTATTTTGCATATGAATCCTCGATTTCCCCATACCTTAATCTTCACACACGCTGTTTCATGGGTAATCGAAGGCCTTGAGGAGGGTTGTTTGAATCCTCAGACTAAAAAGCCACTCCCCGGGGAGGCGGTATCCCCCCGCTCAGAGCACCTGAGTGGCACGTGAGTGCGGGTACCCCCCACCCTGCAGATGGAAAGGTAACGCTCAGGGAGGTGACATGACTTTGCTAAGCAGGATGTGAATCCAGACCCAGCTCCCAAGTTCTTGGCTGCCCCACCCTCGCCCCCCTCCTCAGGTGACTAGTGCCGTCAATAGCACTACGGGCGGTTGGGGGGCTCTTTCCCTCGCTCTTACAAGTTTATCTACTAGACTTTAAAATAATGGGGAGGGGAAAATGTTCTCAGAGCCCTGCTAGCACCTTTGAGATTCTTTATGCGTTCAGGAGGCCCAGGTCACAAGCTGCTGGTGTAGACCAACAGAGGAGGGAGCCAAGGCCCCCTCCGGGAGGGCACGGGCACTGCCACCATCACCAGGGAGCAGGAGGCAGAGCTGAGACTAGGGTTAGTCACTCACTCTCCTACTTGAAAGCCTTCCCTGACTCCTCCTTGCCCCTGACAAACCCCCAACGTCCTCACGTGGCTATGAGGCCCAGTGTGGCCCGGAATGCCTTCTCCCCCCCCCTCTCGGCTTGGGCTCTCCACCTGGGACACCTCCCTGGGTCCCTGGCCACTCTGCCAGCATTCAGTCTCAGCGAGAGAGGCCCTTCCCAACACGGAACTCACCTGGTCACAGTGAACCATACATACCCCCACCTGCTATCCGCATCACAAAGCCAGGGACTGTCTGTCCCCCCTCCAGAATGCACACCGCACAAGGGCAAGTGGCTGGGCTTTCCTAGAACCGTGGCTGGCACAGAGTCGGTACTCACCAAACCTCTGTGGGATAGGTGGGGTAGCCGGGGATGCGGGTACAGCCCCCACTTCCCAGGACGGTTCTGGCATCTCTGCTTCACATTACTGTGATCCCTGCAAAGTCTCCCTCACGCTCACCGCCCCTCCCCCCACCATCCTTTCCTGGGGTTGGGGAGGGGGTGATTTCCTTCCATATCCGTTTATTCCCTTAAGGAGACTCCTGCCTTTCCTTTTCCAGTGGGTCAGATGATGAGAAACCCAGACCCACGGGCTCCCAGATAAAGCTGGTGGGAAACAGATTCTCTCTGGCCCCAGCAGGCCCTCCCTGGTCATGGGGTCAGTGAGGGCCAGAGGAGAAGGGAGGCCAAGAAGGCCGGCTTAGCAGACCCCCTCTCACTCACGCCTGAGGCCTGGGCTCCTTCCAGCCACGGGTGGACCTGCCTTCCATAGAAGTGTGTTCCCTGCAAACATCACGTGGATCCGTGTCCAACAAATCCCCCTTCTCATGTGTCCCACGAGGTGGTACTGCCCCAGGCTTCTGGGGCAGGGCAGGGCGTCATTAGTAAGCACTAACAGTGGAGTAACGGACGCCTACACTGTGAAAGGGAAACCATCCGACAGTGCTTGGTTATCACCGAAGCCTGATGGGAACGAGGCAGGAAGTGGGGAGTTCTCAGATACAGAACGGTGAGATTTCTCGGGGAGCGGGGTTCCCACCGTGCCTGCATATAAGTGCCATCTGAACCTGCGAGGTTTCCCTCGCCCCATTAGAATCGGAGGTCTTCGGGCTCATAGGAATCCTTTATGCTGTAACCTAGACGTTCTCCCATTTGATCCTCATAAGACAAAGGTTACGCCATTTTCCCGTCGAGGAAGTTAAAGTTCAGAGAGGGGAAATAACTTGCCTAGAGTCATACAGAGAATTAAAGAGAGGAGCGGGACTAGAAACCCCAAGACCGCGGACTCCTGGTCAAAGCAATAATGGAGAAAGCTGACCGGAAGTCCCAACCCTGACTTCTCCGTGCTATTGGCACGGACTCTTGAATGAGTCCCTCCATTTCTCGGAGCCTCAGTTTCCCCATATGCCAACACTGGCCAGCACTGGAGACCACGGTCAGTCAAGTGGGGCCCTGGGACGTGCAGGGTCGGCCCAAGGCATCCTGGGCATGGCGGGAAAGCCTCAGATGCCCCGTCAGCAACTAACAAGGGGGAAAGACGGCGCATACAGAGCGGTGAGCACGGAGGCGGAGCTCGTGGCGGTGCGCGTCTGCACCGGCGTCACGGGAGGGCGTGGGGAAGATCTGCAAGCTCCTGGCTGCACTCTTCCAAGTGTGGTCCGCGGGCCAGTAGCATCGGCTTCATCTGGAGCTTATTAAATTCTGCAGACTCTCGTGCTGAATCCCCAGACCTCCTGATTCAGAATCTGCACTTAAACAAGATCCCCAGATGATTCATAAGCACATTAAAGCTTGGGAAGCAAAAATGTTTAAATGAGGAGTCGGGTTGGAGCATGTGATCTCGGGTTCAACACCTAAATCCTTCGAGCCCCAGCGTCCCCATCTGTGGCGTACAGATAATGACGTGCTCACAGGACGTCCTCACAGGACGGCTGCGAGGGTTACGTAACGTCACGCATGCCAGCAGCCTTGCCCGGTGCCCGGCAGGTAACAGCTGCCCAAACTGCTAGCTTCTTCCCTTCCTGGAAGGCCTCCCTTTCCATTCCAAGTCCTGCCTGCACATCTGGG
Organism: Panthera uncia; assembly: GCF_023721935.1. NCBI lineage: Eukaryota > Metazoa > Chordata > Mammalia > Carnivora > Felidae > Panthera > Panthera uncia. The sequence continues at coordinate 111,061,523 of NW_026057577.1, forward strand.
AAGCGAAGAAAAGACCCCCATGGGGCAGCAACAGATGGGGACAGGGTGGGAGCAGAGGGAGAGGAGGAGAGAAGAGGAAATAAGAAGCAAACTAAAAACAAGCAGCAGAGACCATCCGAATCCCCAGGAGGCAGGCGACATGTGAAACCCAGAGATGCAGCCAGCAGCCGTTTCAGCTCACGTCCTGCACCGGGGCTATCAAGGACTGCCAGAAGCCACCAGGCCGGGAGGGAGAGAGGAGAGGAGCAAGAGCCACACACCGTGTCCCCTCGGGCCAACACGTGACAATGCCTTTCCAGGCTGGCTCTGAACCGGTTCTGTGGCCAGGGCAGACATGACACCACCTCAAGGGTCACTGGAGCAACCAGACAGAAGCCAGGGGCTCCGGCTGAGCCCTGAGAAGGGTCAGACTTGACTGGAGGACGCGGTTCCAGGGACTGTGCTTGACAGTGGGGGGCTGAGCTATGTGATCTTAGCCGAGTGATTTAACCCCTCTGGGCCTCAGTCAAACAGAGGATAATAATAGCCCTACCGACCACCTTAGGGTTCTTAAGAGGACGGAAGGAGAAGGGCTTTGCGTAGCGTCTGGTGCAGAATTAAGTGCTCAAAAGACAACGGCCATTAGTGAGACTACACCGAAAGGTCCAGAAGGAACTGCTGGTGCTTCCTCACCACCCCCACCCCCATCACTGAGTTAACCCTTCACTGACCCTGGTGCGCATCGCCATCAACTCACACAGGCTCCTGCTTCCCCTCCAGTCCCCCTCCGAGCTTCTGGACACGAGCCGCCACAGCCATCCCGTCAAGATGCAGATCTGACCCCACCGGGCCCTGTTTAATGCCCAGCCTGCTCCTGCTTGCTCCCAGATGGCGACCAAAATCCTTCCTGAGGCCTGGAAGGTCCCGTGTGATCTGGGTCCCGCCTACCTGCCCCGTATCGTGTCACCGTATTAACCCACCCCTACCTCCACTTTTGGCCCCATTGGCCTCCTTTTCACCTCTGGCGCTTGCCAGGGTCTCTCCCTGCACAGGGTCTATGCACGGGCTGTTCTCTCTGCCTGGAACATCATCCCCACGCTTAGCCCTGCTCTGCCTGCGTATCTCTCCCCGCTAGCCTACTTCCCAGGGGAAGCTCTCCTTGAGCCCCACGGAGCACGTGAGGAGCCCCACCGCACCCTCTCGCAGCCTTCTAGAGGTCCTGAGCCTTCCAGGGCTCATCACAGTTACTAACTAAACACTTTTTTGAATGGGCATTTTATTAACACTCACTGCTATATCCCCGGCCCCAGGCACATAGTAAGTGCTTAATAAACACCGGGGTCGCGAATGAATAACCCCATTCTCGAGCAACCACCTCACCCACCCCCTCATGCCCCAGGCCTTCGCTTTCCACACACATGGAACAAGCCCCAGTGCTGCCTGATCCTCAACCTACATCCATGACCCGCTGGCCCGGCGCCAGAGATCCAAACGTTTCTAGATCTGATTTTCTTGAAAGCAGCTTTGGGACGTGGCCAGGGGAGGCGTGCACCGCCAGCCTCGGCAGTAAACGCTGATGAAGCTGTCTGGACCAGCTGAGCTGAGATCAGGAAATGCCAAGATTTAAAAGCATCCGGAACCCATTTATTTATTGTTGTTCTTGCACTTCCAGGCTATTTTAAGCTTCAGATCGATCTGCTGGCCCTCCTCTCTCCAAACGCCGCTTCAGAAACACCCAACATGCACCTGGCCCTACCTGGCAAGGCTCGGCTGCCCCTGCCCCATATGATACACCACGGCAACAGCCACAAAAACGGGTGGCTGTTCTTGTTTACCAGGTGCCTCTGGGACCGGTAAGTGCTTTCACCGAAAGTCCCCAACACTCCCAAAAAGGAAGGATTACTAGCTCCATTTGAAAGACAGAGAAATTGAAACTCAGAGAGGTGAAGAAACCTGCCCGGGGTCACACAGCTATAAAGTGCTAGAACTGGGATTCAACCCCAGATCTGCTGAATCCAAAAGTCAGGCTCAGCTCCTAGCCACTTGGCTATACTGCCCACCTCATGCCCCCACCAAAGCTCGTCGTACACACTGGGAGTTTTCTCATCCAGCCACCTGCAAGGACCGTACCACCAGTCGAAGCCCCCTGCCCCCACGGGCACTGCCACGAAGGTAGCCACGGTGGGTTGCTAAGTGAAAGGGGGAAGTTGACATTCTATGATCCTGTCTGTGCTTTTAATAAAAGATGCAGCATGGATGGAAAGTAGACACACAGGTCACATATTCAGAGATCCTCACTAGGAGGACAGAAGAAAATATTTAAGAGTTTGGAAACAGGAACAAGGAGTTGGTTGGGGATGGGGGAGGTCACAGAATATTTACTTTCTATTTAGGTCCTTCCTTACTCTTCGAGGATTTTATTTCTATCCGGTCACATACACGCCTCAACCCCTCCTCCAAAGTCCAATTCATATGCCACCCTGGCTGTGGAGCCTGCCCTGACTGTCCCCGCTTGTCCCTCCTCTCAATCTCCACCATCTGCTGCCTCTATCTCTCAGGCACATAGGCCACTGAGCCTGTGTCCTCCAGTGCATACAGATATGAGAGCTCCCAGGCAGGCAGGAGCCCCAGGGCCTGGGTCAGGGTCTCCCCACACTGAGGCCAAGCCTCGGCTAAGGTAGGGGCATGGAGAGCCTCGATGAATGAGTAATTGTTTCATTTTCTATCTATCTTGGTCCATGGCCTCCTGAAGCCAAGGAAGTTGGAAACTCTAAAATGGAGCTTGGAGGCAGGCAGGGAAGGAGGAAAGCAGAGAATCGGAGGGTAAATTCAGCTCCTGGAATCCTGCCCAGTGCTCATCCCTGGGAAATGACTCAAGCACTGCTTATGCCAGCAGACGGTCCATTTGGGCCCTGAGGTCACCAAATCTCGTCATGGTCCTGCTTATTAAATATAGAGGAGCGTGAAATAAAGCCACCACGTCTGGTGTCGGGGCTCTGAGGAAGGGACAGAGAGACAAAGACGGGAAGCAAGGAGTCTGTCCCCTGTCAACCAGTCCTGACTGCTCACCCAGGAAGCTCTGGGCTGTAACTGAGACTGGACCCGGATATCGGACTTGGCTCCTGGCCTTAGCGGGAGCTCAGGGACGGTCCCATCTCACCTCACAGGCAGCGAGGGGGTCCCTGCCTTCCTCAGTACCCAGCCCCTGCTTGAGGACCTCTGCAAAGGTCACACTTGATAGACATGTCATTGGTACTGTCCAACCACCAAGTAAAGAGAGGTAGATACACTGGCCACCCCATTTTACAGATGAGGAAACTAAGTCCTAGGGATGGTAAGTAATATGTTGGAGATCATGCAGCAAAGTTAGTGATATTGGAACTGGACCAAGGCTGCAGCACGGGGAAGAGCCAGAACTAGAACTCCACTGGCTGGAGCTCTGTGACTACAGGAAGCCACCCATTGGCCCAAGGCCTCAGTTTTCTCATTTGTTTAGTGAGCTGCCTGCTCACAGGGCAGCATGAGAATCTACTGAGCTGGGGCCATGCTTCTCTGTCTCTGATCACATACCTACGGGGGACGCAGTGGTCGGCAGAGAAATACAAACGCACAAGCCCTCTCCCCACTCCCCAATATCTGGCACAATGGAAAATTAAATCATTTCACTTGGTAAGAAAAACTTTCTTCTATTATAAAAAACAAGGGTACGCTGGGACTGTAACACAAAAGCCATATTAATCTTTCCAGATAAAATATGAATGGTTTTTGTGCCGCAGATTCTGTTTAAATCAGTCATAGGTCCAACTGACGGGGCCACTTTGGAAGTAGCAATGGAAACTGTTGACAACACTGACTTTGGAATCAGAAAGATCTGCATTAATTTGAGCTCACTCACTCAACCAGCTGTGTGACCCCGGCCTAGATACTCACCCTCCCTGAGACTTAGCTTCTTTATCTATAAAACGAAAACGATAAGATCATGCTTTTAAAGCAGAAATCAATCTCTTTTGAGTGACTGGGTCCCACTGGTGAGGCTTACAAGCTTCTCAGAATGTTTACAAAATGTTTACAAATAAAATTAAGTAAAATGTTTCAAAGCGCATAAAATAAAACAGCATTATAAAGGAAACCAATGATATCAAAATACACTTACAAAATATTAGGAAGAATAAATTTGTGTTACAGTAACATCACATGCTTCCTCACTGCAATGTTAAAAAATAAGATCTCGGTGCAAGTATAATAATTACCCATAATTTCAAAGGAGCGATGAACATAAATATTCCCAGATAACTGAAATAACTGTAATGTGATATGAAAACAGCTGTGATTCCATTGGTGACAAAGTCACAGCCACCACCAATATTTTCACGGTTTGTCATCTATGTTCATAATGAATGGAAATTCTAAATTTCACTCAGAGGTTAGCAAAACATTCACTTAGAGCTTAGAGATCATTTTTGTTCTCTATCCAAGTTCACAGAGCCCCTAAATTCTAACCCCTGGGGCTGGAGAACGTGAAGGTTAAGAAGCTCAGTCATAAAACATTTCACACAGTGCCTGGCTGGTACAAGCCGTCCCAGGTTCTGTCCCCACACAGAACAGGGCCCACCTGCGTGCCGTGGGGAGTCCTCGGGGAGTGGCTGGAACAGCCCTGAGCCCATGAGGGGCCCCGGGCGGGATGTGGGTCACGCAGGGCTGTTGAGTGAGTAAGGGAGGTCCTTAAAGCTAAATCCACAAGCTTAGGGCTGGAAGAGGGTTAAGCCCCAGTTACACGCGCACTGGGGCTGTCTCAGCTCAACACATGCCATGTCCTTCCTTCCCTGCGTTAGCTGTGTCCTCGGCTACTCTGGCAAAGGAGCCCTTTCAAATCTTGTAGCCTTGACAGCTCCACTGGGTTGGTTTATTGGCACCTCAACCTTATGTTCAAATGGAGCTCTAGTTCCACTCGAGCCAGTTTCTCCTTCGAGTCCTCCTCCTGCCAGTGATAGGCAAAACCCTCACCCAGCGGCTCAGAAGCGACGCTTGGAACACCTCTCTTTCCCTCCCTCTCAGTCCATCAGCTGGTCCTGTCCACTCTCTCTCCATCTCCGCTCTCACCCTACTAGCCCATGCTGCCATCATCCCTTGCCTGGATCCCTACAAGGCTGCCTAGCACGTCTCCCGGTTCCATACTTGCCCATCCCACTCCACGTTGGTCTCTCCCACCGTAGCCAAAAATCATCTTTAAAAAATGTACATCGGATCATGCTGCCCCACTCCCTCCCTACTCAAAACTCTCCAAAGACTCTCCTCTTGTACTTAGGATGAAGTCCAAACATCCATGGCTGATACTACCTTGCCAGCATCCTCTCTGGCCACCTTCTGACTCAATCGCCATGCCCCCCACATCTTGGCATTCTTTTATATATTAGAACTCAAAAGTTCGTCACTGCCCCAGGGCCTTTGCACAAGCCATTTTTGCATGGCTGGCTCCTTCTTGACACTTTGACCAAATGTCACCTCTTCAAAGAGGCCTTCGCTGACCATTCACTCTAAAGTGGCTACCCTTCCCCACTTCGGCACCCTGTCCGTTACGTGGCTCTGTCTTATCTTCCTCATGATCCACCTCACTGTCTGAAAAGATCTTGTCCGTTCTGGCCGTGTGTTTGTTATCTGTCCACCCTCACTAGAATGGAAGCTCCTGACTGCTGGAAACTAGTCCGGCTTGTTTCCCACTAGATCTTGGTGCATAGTAGGCACTCTTTAGATTTTACTAAGTGAGCTTATTTTGCATAGAAAATGGGCTGAGCTCATACACTTTCTGCCATTTAATCCTCACAGCTGCTATTATTTCTATTTTACAGGAGGAAGCTGAGGAGGCCCAGTGAGGTTCCCTAGCTGGCTGAGGGCCACGGACTCCAAAGCCAGGTTCTTAATCATTGTATTCTACTGCTCCAAAAAAAATTACTCCCTCCCTCTCCCCCATCCCCTCCAAATATCTCCAAACAGAAGACAAGAGAACGATGATTCTGCAGAAAAATGCAGAGGGGTGGGGCTGAAGGGATGCTATCCCAGGCCTCACGATGCCAATGGCGTAACCTCGTCCTGCTCAGAAGCCATGCCGGGCCTGGGGCCGCTCCGCCCAGGGGAGCTGGCTGGCAGGGACGTGGCTCCCACACGCACATATGCCTGGAACACCCTGGAAACTCCCCACAGCTCCTTTCTCCTCAACTCCCTTTTCCGGGCCTCTAAGCTCTCGGTCAGGTTTCCAGGGCTGTGAAGTGTCCTCTGCTTGGAAATTCCCCAGTCAACAGTGGGAGAGTGGGACACGTGCCTGAGAGGCTGGAAATCTGGAATTAGAACCACACAGAACCCCACGTAGGAAAAGGCCTTGATGGCCATTTAGTCCCATCCCCTCCTATGCTTTAACCAAACACTAGCTACAGGTACTTCGTGGAGGAGGTTCCCTTTTTATCCCCATTTTACAGATGAGAAAAGTTGAGGCCCAGAGAGGTCTGCTGACTTCCCCTGGAGGCACCCAGCTAAGTTAAGTCCTCCAGCTGGGATGGGAACCCAGAAACCTGACCCCCGAAGCCACAACATCTCACCTCTACACTAGAATAAGAACAAAGCCCTTTTTGTTTCAGAGCCTCTCCACGGGAGGCACAGGGGCCAGAGTTACAGAACAACAGAATGAAAAGAATCCTTGGACAGAACTGGCCCTGAACCTCCTATTTTCCGCAGGAGGAAACTGAGGCTCAGAGAGGGAAAGTCTGACCCTCAGCCGGCACGGCGTCCAGCTGCCTCTGGTGAACCCCTCATGGCCCTGGACACAAGGCAGGGTGCACCGGTGGCACGCGTCCAGGGGCACCGACCCCACAAAGGACCCGCTTCAGGACGGCAGCCCCCAGAGCCTGCATTCCAATCTGGTTACAGCAGGAAGGGCAGGTGCTTGCAGACAATGCTCAGTCCGCAGCGGGCGGGAGGCAGCTGCTGGGCAGCGGCTGGCCTTAAACAGAACTCCCTGTTTCCATTTTAGCCCTGTTGCCATGGGGTGGGCCCGGCTGGGACGACAGCCTCCTTATATAGGGCAACGCAGGAATCCTGGCCCGGCTTCTCCAAACGCTAAGGCAATGGCCCCAGAGGAGACAAAACAAGCAACTGCCCTTTAGAGGCAAACACATCTCTTTGCCGTGTTGCTGCTTAGAGAATTGTGCCCGTGTGTACGCATGCACACGCACGTGCCATTCAAGTGCTCTGGCCTGGATCTGAGACAGAGAGCCGCCACGATATGCTCCTGAGCAAAATGACTCTTTTCCCTTCGTTGAAGCACCAATATAGGCACACCACCACCATGAAGCCAGTCTGCATGGAAGTCCTTTTCCAAGAAACTTCATACTTCCTGGTCCTGCTCTGACAGAGGCTGAATTTTAACCCCTTCCTTCATAGCTCGAACCATCAGATGCTGGCAAGCATTTTCTGTAGAAGGCCAGATAGTAAATATTTCAGACTTTGGAGCCATAAAGTCAACTGCTCAGCTCGGCGGTTGGAATGTAAAAACAGCCACAGATGACGCATAAACCAATAGACGTGGCTGGGTGCCAATAAAACTTTATTGACAAGAACAGAGCTGATTGGTTTGGCCTTCGGGGCCTTAGTTGGCTCACCCCTGGATCCATCACCTCCACCACTGCCCCCTCAAAGGGGCCATTTGCTCTGATGCGCGGGAGTCCCTCCCCTTGGGGTGCGGTGTCTCCAGAGCTGCATGCCTCTGCCCTCCACAGCCATCTCCTCTGGGCAGTAGGGTGTTGGCCTCGCCATCTTCCTAAAGTGGGCCTGCTGTCCTCACCAAGTTCCACTCCTCTCCGCTTAGGTACCGTGTCTCATCTGCAGCGAACTGGTCAACCGGGGGTCTCCAAGCTGAAGGCTAGCTCTAAAACCAGAAGGAGTTTGGGAACAACGGTGCCTGGCCTCTGTCATGATGGTTTTGGCTACCACTGGCTCTGAGTGAGAGATTCCAGAAGGCAGAGGCTGCTAGACGAGATACGTCTGAGGTCAGGAGGAAACCAGGGTGTGACCTGACCTCCCCACAAACATGTGAGGCATGGGTTTCAAATTAGGCAGTGCAAGGGCATTCTCTTACACAGGGGTCCGCTCACACTGCTTTTAACAGCACACTGGGATTTTGGGAAGACAGAGGATGCTCTGATGAACCAACTTCCTTCTGCATTTCCCCTGGAAGTTGTGATATGCCCACTTCTCCCTTCTGACAGGAAAACATCTTCTATGAGTCAGGGGCTCCTCCTGCCCACGAAGAGCTTCCTCACTGCCTCCGCCCAGTTCTCTGGAAGGCAAAGGGGAAAGGGCAGGCAGTAGCCACAATCCCCACAGGCTGTTTGCAGGGCACCCACCAGACCAGCAACCAACAACCGTGACGGGCCCACCCACCACCAAACCCAGTGACCCGACTCCACGATGGCCCTGACTGGATAAAGTAGCTTCGGATGTCTGGTCCCAAGGCTGTGGTCAATGTCATCGCACACCTCTGAAGGTGTTCCAGGAGAAGACACACAGACTTCTTCTGTGGGGCCCCAAGGGCAGATGCAAGACACCATCGGGTGGAAGTCCCAATTTTTTTCCCACACAAAGAAGAATGTTCTAATGAAGGCGGTGATTTTCCTCCAGGCTGCGATTCGCACAGAGGCTGGCAGGGTGCACTGCAAAGGGGACTCGTGCACCCAGGAGCGCCCGCGGCTTTGGTGAATCAATAGGACTATGTGCCCAGCCTGTGTCCTCTGCTGCTGATGGCCCTCATCAGCATGTCCTTCAGGCTTCGCAACAATCCTCAAGGTAGAAATTCATACCATCCCACTCTGCAGATGGGAACACTCAGGCTCAGAAAGGCTGTAACAGAGAAGCAAGAGCAACGCAGCCAGCCAGGAGCAGAGCCCGGCTCCCAGGGGCCAGGCTCTCCATACAGTCGCATTCCTGAAATGACACTTGGAATCCGAGTCCCATCCCAAAAGTGGAGTGAATGCCTTTCGGGAGGGTGTCTTGGCCTTTCTTTGACCCCTCCCACCTCTGGGGAGCTGCTGTGAGGAGTGGGGGACCCCACATCTTAAAGAAGAGGCCCCAAGGAGAAAGGCTTCTCCCCATCTCTTCCCTGAAGGATCTGGCTCGCAAAAGGACTCTCCACGCGGGGCCTATCTGCTCATTGCCATTTTACAGCCTCCTGCCCTGCCCCTCCCCACCCCCTGTGCCAAGCACCCTGAATGGTCCCACCTCCGCACCTTTGTACACAGCGTTCCCCCACTCCACCCTGCTCCCAGCCTTCCCGGCTAGGCGACTTTGTTCTCTGCACCACGTCTTCAGGATGCTGCTTTTCCAAGTCTCGCCTGAGAATGCCCTCTGCCCTACTTACACTCCTACAGCCCTAGCATCACGTCCCCATGGGGAGCCTTCGAACCCAAGGCCAGGGGATACAGGGTGTGCCCGAGGGTCCCCTGGGGGCCCGCAAGTGCTCCTTCAACCCATGTTTGTTGAATGAAACTCTTATCGATATATCCTTTTATATCTAAACAGAAAAACCACAAGCACCTCGACCTAGGCGCAGGGTACAGTAATCTGTGGAAGGCTGTGAAAAGGGGGAGGGGGCTGCCGGCCGCCAGTCCGATCAGAGCAGCTCAGCTCGTCTCCACTCACTGAACCGGTGGGTAAGATCCTGCCCACAGAGGGGAGAAGAGGAGCCTTCCAGCAAAGGACTGCCTTCCAGCTCTGATATTGTCGAATCACACCCCCCTCCCACCCCCTTCTGCAGCAACTGACTTCTGCTAGGTAAGACAAACCTCTCCAGGCATTGAAATCACAGAGTCACCAAAGGAGGCTCTGAGCTTGGCTGGCTCACCAGCCCCAACCCGGAGCAGGCACGCTCAGGAGCTCCTTGCACACCTCCAGAGATGAGGAGCTCGAGCACAAGCAGAGACTCGTCTCTAGAAACTCTTAAGCAGGAGCCCTGGGCATCTTGCAGGGTCTTTTGGCTGCCCGACAGGCGGAGGCTCTCTCAGAGGAGAGCCTAGGAGAAATCTAAGAGAATCAAAGAATATCCTTAAGAAGAGACACGGTATTTCCAAGGTTTCGTTCACTTAGCCGCTGCTGCAGAATCTCCTGGGGAAGCCTGTAAAAATGCAACTTCTTGGGCCCCACCCCAAAGGCCCTGAATCCATCTTTGGATTCTCCATCCTGGAGACCCAGGAATGTACATTTTAAACAAGCCCCCAAGCGATGATGCAACCACTAAGTCCACTGTCCAGAATACTGCCCCAGACCAGGAATCTATACATTTCACTCATTTCCCCATAGGTTGCCGGGTCCCATTTCACAGGTGGGCTTACTGAAGCCCATTCCCAATGGCAAAGTACCCAGAGTAAATGACAGGAAAGCAAACCATCAAGGAGCATTGTCATTTATCCCTTTGCTTATTTCATCAGGTCCCAAAACAAGGGCACTTGTATACTCTCAGATGCCTCACCCTAGTATCAGAATCTCTTCTGATTGTGCTCCTTTTATTAGACTTGTTTAAGCCTCAAAGGCCCCCAGGAAGTGCAGGCTGCAGACTAGCTCACTCTGGATTTGGCTGGTTTGGGGCTGCGGCAGCAAGGACCAGGGAAGCAGCATCTGTCTGCGGCGGGAGAGCCGGTGAGAGCAGAGGCACACTCCAGAGGAGTTAGCGAGCCCCAGGTCTGGGGGCTTAGGGTAGAGGGTGCTAGCTTCCTTCTATCTGCTCAGAGCTGTCCAGGGCATCATCATAAATGAGGCTGCAGGAAGTCCTTGGTCCTGAGAAGAGCAGCCCCCCTCCCTACCATTTCAGGCCCCTTTAACCTCTGCACCCACACTCCCACCCCCATCCCCATGACCCACACTGCATATTTAATATGCTACCAGGTACCTCTCTTACACGATCCTCTTTAGTGCCTGCAATAATCCCACACAGCAGGTATGATTATCATCTCCACTTACAGATGAGAAAACCAAGGCTCAGAGAGGTTAGCTAACTTGCCCAAGGTCACCCAGCTGGGAAACAGTAGAGCCAGGAGGTAAATCCAGGCAGTTTGACTGGGGATCAAGGGCTCACCCTTAGGTTTACACTGCTTTCCCTCCCTTACTGCCTATGAGGTCTTGGAAAAGTGTCATCGACGCCTGAAAGGTTGACACACAGACCAGAGCAGACCAGTTTCACCTCCATGGGTGTTAATGAGGGAGTGGATTAGTGGGACATTTCCTGAGCAAGAAAGGAATTAGAGGTGCTGCTTCAGGTAATCCCTTTCAGGTGCAGCACACTTTACAGTTTACCGTGAGAAGCACCATAATGAAGGGATTCAGTGCAGGCCACAGCCCCAGGCTGCCCTGCTGTGTGGACATGTGACTTAATGTCTGAGCCTAAGTGCTGTCCTCTTTAAAATGAGGATAACAGTAACTACCTCATGGCTTGTTTTGAGGACTGAATGCGGCTAAAGTAAAGCACTTAGAACAGTGCTTGGAACATAAAGTGGCACTTAATGCTTGCTGTTATAATCGTATGATGAAATGACTTCCCATTTATCACCTCAACTGATCCTCCTAACAGTCCTGCTTGGTTCACAGGACTGGACCATTTGTCCCATTTGCAGATGAGAAAAGGCAAAGGCAGGGAAAACGGCTGACACACAGTCAAAGGCTAGGTCTCTGAATTAACTCTCAAGTCACTTCCCAGGCAGGCCCCCATTTGCATCTGTTTCTCCTTTGAGCCCCGATGTTGCTCTCATTGGTTCTGTTGCTTCATGTCTGAAATGAGAGAGCTAAAAAAAAAATCTCCCAGGAATGGCTCCCATGACAAACTTCACCACTTCAATGCCTTTGCCCGTGGCAGACACTGCTAATCAATCACAGGCCTCCCTCCTGCTGAGCCGGAGCACAGCTTCGGACTCTCCAACACCGCACTCTTGGCAGTCATTACCAATCGATCACAGATGGGGGATAATCAAACCCAACCCTTCCATCGCATGGAATCTTCTATCCAAACTTGGGTCCTTTCCAAACCCAGTTATGATTGGGAGACAGGGGTGCCCACAGCTATCACATCACTACACATGTCAACCTCCCCGCAGATCCTTCTCAGAGACTGTAGTGTCCCGGTGGGTAGAATGTGGTCACAGCAGCATCCATCTTTCCCCACATCCAAGAAACTGCTCAACACAGATGTCCTGTTGAGAGTCGATCCCAGAGCCTCACCTTTGACTGGCAGTCATGTCAGCTAGTGGGGAAGCATTCCACATCAGCAGGTCTCCCCTGTGTGGCAAAGGATGCCGGTGAAAGGTGTGGTAGATAATTAGTTATCACATTTTAAAATCCCAATGTGGAGGACGATTGGTTTTTAATGTAAACAGGAACTGTTCAATGAGCACAAGGAGTTTTTATCCCTCTGCCATCTCTCTGGAGAACAATACCCTTCCCATTTGAGGCCTCATAGGTCAGTGATGCTGAACCCACATACACACTCTTGTTCCAGAAGTGGGCCCATGACCTAGTGCTGGGCAATCAGAGGCCCTCGTTTCCCAGCCATCATAACTGGCTCAGAGCTGACCCTGTGCCCCCAATCCAGACAACATGAGTCAGCCCCACAATGTTGGCTGATGTTATTGGAAAAGAAATGCTCTTTTCCTATTGTGGTTACTATGCTGATCCATGAGAAGCCTGGTGGCCATTTTCCCCATTGACTGGGAAGAACCTGTATGAAACTGGTATCCCACAAAGTCGACTTGAGAGATAGAGCACCTAGAGCCAACTGAACCTGAACCCCACATTTTCATTTACATGACAAAATAAATTCCTTTATTAGGGGGTGACTCTGAGTCAGGTCTCCATTGCTTATAATCAAACAATCCTGAGTACCCTGGATATGCAGAGGGCAGAAAGCCTGGGTTCTCTAACATGCAGGTTGGGTAGGATAAAAAAAAAGCTTGACAGGCACCTGTGTGGCTCAGTTGGTTGAGCATCCAACTTCGGCTCAGTTCATGATCTCGCGGTTAGTGAGTTCGAGCCCCACGTCGGGCTCGCTGCTGTCCGCACAGAGCCTGCTTGGGATCTTCTGTCTACCTCTCTGCCCCTCCCCCACTCTCTCTCTCTCTCAAAAATAAACATTAAAAAAAAAAAGTTTGAGAACCACTGAGCTTAACGCTATGGTTTTCCCTAGTGATTTTTTTCTCTACTCTAAGCACCTAATAAAACTGACAAGGCTTGAGCCAAGGGGGCTAATGCTGTGCTTCTGAGGTCTGGGAAAAGACTCGGCTTTTACTGGCAGGAGAATACTTTTATTCATTGGTTTGCTCATTCATCCCTTCATTCATGTTGCTGACATTCACTGCTGTTTGACGGTCTCCATTCCAACCCTCTGAATCCTCCTTCACCTTTTCTACTACGGAAGACATTCCTCCCCGAATGTCCAGGACCTCCAGGTCCAGTTTCTGTAGTCTACAGCAGGCATGCAGCCGGGATTGGGCACAAGGCCACCCTGTGACAGGGTGTCTGGGAAGGCGTCTGCACGGATACCTGCCTCTGGGTCTTGGCCCCTGCCCCTGGGCCATCTTTCCATTAAGAATGGGTGTGGTGGGGGGGGGGGTGCCCTGGGTGGCTCAGTCGGTTGAGCATCCGACTTCAGCTCAGGTCATGATCTCGTGGTTGGTGAGTTCAAGCCCTGCAGGGGCTCGCTGCCGTCCGCACAGGGCCCGTTTCAGAGCCTCTGTCCCCCTCTCTCTCTTTCTGCCCCTCCCCTGCTAATGCTCTATCTCACTCTCTCAAAAATAAATATTTTTTTAAACATGGGTGTCAGGGGCACCTGGGTGGCTCAGTCAGTTAAGCGTGTGATTTTTTATCTTGGCTCAGGTCATGATCTATGGTTCGTGCGATCGAGTCCCTCATTGGAACTGACAGCACGGAGCCTGCTTGGGATTTTCTCTCTCCCTCTCTCTCTGCCCCTCTCCTGTTTGCCCTTGCTCTCCCCCCCCCCCCCAAAAAAAAAAAAAAAAAAAAAAAAAAAAAAGAAAGAATGGGTGTCATGCTCAGCCTTCGGTTTGCCTTCACTGAGCCAAGGTTGGCCCAGACCTGTGGGCAGATAATCTCGTAGCTGTGGGCAAAGGGTTAGGGAATGATCCTGTTCTCTGGCCTCTTTTAGTGCCAACCTGGGTTGGGGTGGCACCAGCTCCCAAGAGTCACAACACTAACCTCCACAGACATGCCTGGACCATTCGTAAAGAAACCAAAGTCTTTTTGCCCTGTGTATGGAGAAGGTAGACTGGGATCTCAGGAGAGGCAGAGTAAAAGGCCAGACCAAACGCCCAGCAACCTCTCTACAAGTACTCAGCACTAAAAGATAAGGGGGGAAATGAATTTTTCTTAAAGAGTCATTTGAACTGCCACGTTTCTTTGTCAGATTATAAACTTTTTTTAAAAAGGAAGGGGCCCCCACTTACTGTGTGCTTGCTGAGTATCGGGCACTGCCATTTGAGACAACAGAAATGATGATCTCCGTCCCCTTCACAGATGAAGAAACCAAGGTTCAGAGAGGCCCAAGATCACTGGCCAACCAGGGATAAAAGCCAAGATTTGAACCTGGGCCTGTCCGGCTGCAATGCCCATGACACTAGCCTCTGCCTTTTTCCTGTCCTACCAGTAGAAGTAAAAGGGCCCTTAGATGAGAATGAGGAGATCTGGTCCGACCCTTGGTTGTACAGACACGAGACGGAGGCCTCAGAGGAAGAGGCTTGTGTGGGACCCAGGCTTCCTGCTGCCCTGGGTGAGGTTTCTCTCCAGACCTCCCGAGCCTGGATATCAGTATGGAGAACTCCCTGTTGCCCTGAGAGTATATAAACACTTTCCTTTTCCCCGAACAGTTATTTCAGTGCTAACTTGCACCATGCATCTGGGGATATAGCAGTGATAGAAAGGCAGGGTCCCCGCCATCTAGTTAGACGGGGAGCTCCCAGACCTGTGCCCAGGAGATTTGGAACACAAAGACAGTCGGCTGGAGTGAGGGTTCGGGGAGACCAGGAAGGATGAGAAGGAAGTACTCAGGGCCTCTAATGGACTTCTAACCACCGTGTTAAGGGTGGCCTTTGTCCTGAGATCATGGGGCTCCACTGAGGGGGATTTCTGCAGGACAGTGACAAGTCGGATTTGCATTCTGGCTGCCACGTGAAGATAGGGACAAAATGGCAGCAGGAGGTCCAATGAGTGGCTGCCCCACAGGCCAATGTGACATAGTGGCCTCTGGGCAGAAGGAAGTAAAATGAAGAGGAGAAAATGTTGGACCTATTGTGATCTCTGTTCTGGTGAACAGACTGGGCGATAGCCGGGCTGTGGGGAGTGAGGAAGGAGGAAAAGTTAAGGAGGGCTCCCTGGTTCGGGGCTGGAGGCAGGGAGTGAAAGGTGAAAGGAGCTTCACTTGGGACATGCTGAGTTTGGGGTACTTGAGAACAGGGGAGCAGTGCAGCCAGCGTCAGGCAGGCAAGTCGGGGGGTCTCTCGCACCTTCCTCGTCCAGGCTAGGCCGGCACCTGAGTGCGCGTATACACAGGTGCACGCGGGTGGTGGGTAGGAATACGGCTATTACCATACTCCCGTTTGTGGAAAGCTACAGAACGGATCCACAGGCTCTCTTATCAGGCCCTTCTAGCATCCTGGTGAGTTCTCCCCATTTCACAGATGAGGAGCCTACAAGCCCCCAAAATTGGATGAGTTCTCCGAAGTCATGACTCCAGCCCACGCTTTGCCTCCCAGGCCCCACGCAGTCATTGTCAAGGTCACTGGCCCTCTTTACCCTGACATGCCACCCTCTGTATGAAAAGCCCTGCACAGCCTTAACTGAGTTTCCAACAGGGCAAAAGGGGAGCAGATGTGCTGATCGGTCAGGACAAGTCCCCTAATCCTGCTTGCTCGTGGCTGTGCATCTCAGTGGAAATTAACTAATTGGTCTCCGAGGTGCTGAGTGTTGCAGGAGGGGAAAAGATGTGTCCTGAGGATGAGAAAGGCCTGGGCAGGCCAAGGTGCTCGCTCACGCTCGCTCTCTCTCCCTCCCACTCTCTTTCCCTCGTTCCAGTGTGACACTGACGCCGGCACCCAGGAGTTCTAGTACCCATTCTGGGACCTTTGCCCTCAGCACCCTGACTTTCTGTCAACCCCGCAAAGCTCAGAACCACTGGCCAGGACAGCCCTCCCAGCCGCCTTCACACAAGCCCTTTCTTCCCTTTTGCTCTGCCACACTCTCTACCTCTATCCCAGCCGGCACTTGGCAGCCCCCCAGAGGCCTGCTGGGAGTCAGGAGGGAATGCTGAGCATCTGGCCAGAGCCCAGGCCAGCCTTGTGGGTTCACATTAGGGCACCTGCTAATGTGCAGGACCCTGGGGCCAGCTGCCCTGTGACTGGCTGGCAAAGCCAAGCATCAGGCCACCCCAGCACCCAGAACCGCGTGACCCCAAATCCCAGCTATAAATAGATGAGAACCTGTCAGCCCCCCTGCCCCTGCCCAGCCTCCCCTCCCTCTTGGCCAAGAATGAAAGGGCGCCTTGAAATGATGCCGAGGCCCGGATACCCAGCTCGGCTGCTCTGGACCTCAACCTGCTGCTGACCTCAGGGAAAATACTCCATCCTCTGGAAATCCAGCGATCTGTCAAGTCCAAGCCCCACTCAGCCCACATCCTGCTTCTATCCCCGGTAACTACCCTGGTGTACTTACTGTTTCCAGCCCCCAGATTTCTGAGTCATTTGGATCACACTTTAATATGCTGCCACCAACAAGGCATTCATTAGGAACCCACTGCTTGAGGAGAGGGGTGCGTGTGTGCATGTGTGTGTGTCAGAGATGCTGGTCTTTGCAGAAATGGTTTTTTCAGAGCTTCTTAAGAGCTTGCAGGATCTCAGACGAATGCTCGCTCCTTTCCTCACACAAAGGGAAGGGGCTTTACCCGAGGCCACAGAGTGAAAGGGTGGCGATCAGTGACCAGACACCCAGCCCAGTGCTCACTCACCACAGCCCTAAGCTATCGCAAGCCCTACTCCCAACCCACCGCCACCCAGAGTCCCTGCTTATGCCATACCAATGGCCCAGAATGCCCTTGCTGCTTCTCTCTTCTTCTCTTACTCTCCCCGCTCCTGGACTTAGCCCACCACCACCTCCACCAAGAAGCCATCCCAGCCTAATTTAATTTAGCTCCCAGCTGTCCCAAGCCCTACTCCCTGCCAGCACAGCCACTCCCCGTCATGCATTTACTGAGTCGCTTGCTTGCACGGACCACGAATGGCATTAATAATTTCCCTTTATTTAGGGGTAGCGAATAGAGTTTCTCTCATAGGCCAAATCCTAACAGTTAATAGTCATCATGTGTTTGAGGATTTTAAGCCATATCCGAAGTCAGCAGGACGAATACGGTGCTTGATGGGTGATGTCTGTCTCGGCCAGTGCCCATGGCAACATTCACACCAGGTTGTATTAGCCCTGCTTCAGGGTTTACTCTTCCCTCTGTTGCCCCCAAAGACTAGATTCCTAAAGGCAGAAACTCAACTATATAGACCCGTCAGTTCGAGCTGTGGGAAGAGGGGTTCCTTCCTCCCAGCCCGCCACCCAAACATCAGCAGACATGGGTGCCAAGCAGACAATGCAGAGAAAACGATAATCATCTCTTGCTCAAATCTGGGGTTGCCCCACACAAAGGACTCCGCAGCCGTGGCCTCGACTGATCTCGACGACAAGCCCGAGAGAGACACAGGTATTCTCTCTCCTGTCACGTGAGTCAACTGAGGCACACAGAGGCTGAGTGACTATCCCGGCGGCCCGCGACAGGAGTTGGCAGGCTCGGACCTGAACTCGCCTCACGGAATGGCATCCACGCAGAACTGGCAGGGATCATCCAGTACGGTCCTCCAGAGGACAAAGACCAGCCAGCCTGCCAGGTGACCGTCCCACCTGCCCTCTCCTATCTCCCATGACAGGAAACACCCTATCATCCAAGGCAGGCCAGCTCATTCCATCTGGGGGCAGTTCTGGACATACGGGAAGGTCCTCCAGAGCCTGAGTGGGAACCTCCCCTTGCGACCTCCGCTCGCCAGCGCCATCCTCTCCAACGTCAAGTATTTGCAGGCAAATCTCACGCCCTCCCTGGAATCTGGTTTCCTCTGGGTTGCACGCTGCTACAGCCTCTACCATTTGGAAGAATACATGGCTTAAAGGCATCTGGCTTTTTGTTCCTCCTTCCCTGAGAGCATATTTGTTTGCCTGTTGTGGTGACAGAACCATCTCCTCCTTAGTTCTACACCTCCGACTTCTATTAAGGCATCTGAGTGTTCTGGGGCGCCTGGGTGGCTCAGTCGGTTAAGCGTCCGACTTCAGCTCAGGTCGTGATCCCATGGTCCGTGAGTTCCAGCCCCACATCGGGCTCTGTGCCGACAGCTCGGAGCCTGGAGCCTGCTTCAGATTCTGTGTCTCCCTCTCTCTCTGCCTCTCCCCCGCTCATGCTCTGTCTCTCTCTCTCCCTTCCTCAAAAAATAAACATTAAAAGAAAAATTTAAAAAGATATCTGAATGTTCAGAATTATCCATCAGTTTTTGAGATTCATCATGCTTCATCCTTCACTCTCCCCTCCCCACAAAACCCTCCTGCCAATGTCCTGTAAAACTAGGATAAATCAGAATTACAAGCTGTCAGAGCAAGAAGGGGCTTAGAAACTCGTAGTTTAAGCTTCTCATGGTGCAGAGTAGGGAGAAGGGTCCTCTTCAGCTTTAGTGGCAAGATGATAGAGAGCCAGACCGGAACCCAGATCCCGTCCTCCCAGCGCTGGACTCTGCCCACCGAACATTAGGTAATGTTTGACTTGAAATCCTGCACCCAATTCAAGGTCAGGCAAGCCAACCTGGGTCATACTGAGGACTGTTGACAGGTCAGGATGAGAATCTGAACCCTGCAGGCCTGGGGCCAGGCCTTGGGCCACACTTGGCTCCGGCTGCCGTCCACTCAGGGTTCATCACCGTATCAGAAGCCGTGCTTGGGGCTTCGCCCTCCTGGGTGTTGTGGGCTGACAATGGCTCTGCTCCCCCACTCCTGCCCACCCCCAAACTCTGCAGCAGACGCGGCCTTTCCACCTGGAGGCCCAGGCACTCATTGCCGGTCCCTCCCCCTCCACCCCACCCAGGACACAAGGCCCTTCACCCACATCTCCTCTCAGCCTGGGGACAGGGAAACAGTCACTCCCTTGCTGCCAGCCAGAGAGTGTTAGTAAATGCCAACGGAAACAGGAGAACTCCAACGTGGAGGGACTCTGTCAACACTCTATCAAACATCACAGAGCAACAAAGCACCAGGGCACAGCAACACGGGGGCGGGGGTGGGGGTGGGGGGGAGACAGTGCCTGCCCTGACCTCACCACCTGGCATACTCCACTCGTGTCGCCCTCCCCTGCAGGTCTGTGCCCTCACCCCACCAGCCTCCAATCAGGGCCCGTCCAGGCTCTTTCCAATGTTCTTTCTTGCCAGAGGTCTCAAAAGTCGATGCTGGCACAAGCCTTTCCTGACGGCCCCGTCTCCCATTATTTCCTCTTCTGCACCCCTCAGCAGCCGCTCGCTTGCCCCCATTCTGTCTCCTGATTTGCTTCCTCATTTCTGTGCCTCTAGAGAGCTCGTGAATGCAGCAGCCTGTCCGTCTTTCCATCACTGTACCCTCCGTTTCTGGTATACAGCAGATGGTCGATAAAAACCTGAAGGCAGGAGTGTCGTGTGGTGCCCGAGGCGGTCCTGCCACACTCTGGGGGGGAGGGCTACCAAAATTTGACCTTGAGGGCAGAAGAGGCAGCCCCTCCCCCAGACGCAGGAGTGCCTGTTTCTGAGCGCTTATGAGGCACCAGAATTTGCTTTTGTCTAAAAGATGGGGAGACTCGAGGTCAGAGAGGCTTACTGATCCGCCCATGGTGGGTGGCCAAGGTGCAGCGGAGGTGGGACTCAAAACTCAGGACTCTCCCGCAGCTGCGCTCCGATTCAGAGCCTGGCTGTGATCAGATCATAATGGGGCTTCGGTGTCGTGAGGAGGAGCCTGAAACTATCTAGTAGTCAACAGAAATCTAGGGAAGACCCTTCTGAGGAGGGGCTGAGGAGGGCCCTTCAATCTGTGACATTCAAAAACCAGGTCTTGTTGGGACCTAGTCTAGGGCACCTGCTCCCTAAGACTGGTCTGCCAGAAAACTCACTGTCAAACACAAGACATCAGACACAGGTCATCTCTCCCCTGTGTGATGGTTCTAGAACCTTCTGGATAATTGCCTCCCATGGACTCCTAGAAAATGGTGGAGGGGAGGTTCTGAGATCACACAGTCCCACTTCCTTTTTTTCAAATAAGGAAACTGAGGCCATAAGCGCCAGATTTTGTCTGAGATTAGCCAGCCACAGCCAGACAGTTACAGATCCAGGATGTCTGGTCTCCTGTGTTGGCGGGAGAGCCTGGGCGGAAGGGGGTGGGAAGAGCTGGGACTTGCAGGGGAGGGGTGAGCTTCACTCTGTGAGGTCCCACAAAGCTAAGCCTGTAGCTCATTTATCCTAAGGAAGCCCCGGGACAGCCAGAGCCGCCCAAAGATGGTTCCAGGCGGCCTTGGAGGTAGTGAGGGCTCTGAGACTGGGCGTGTGCAAACACAGCCTGCGTGGTGGGGTGGCAGGGGGATGCAAACACCAGATGGTGGGTGGTCTCCAGGAGATAGATAGCCTTGAAAATCCCCTTGACCCAGAGAGCCCGCAGCCCTGCTCAGAGCCTCCTTCCGCTGCCGTCGGGGTTCTCTCTGGCCACTGGAGGTCCAGGTGGAGTCGAGAAGCCTCACAAACCTCCTCACCTCCTGCCCAGTTGTAGGCTGGGGGTAAGAGAGAGACGAAATCTTCTTGCCAGGGACACAGGCCCCCTCACTGCCCTAGGTCCGGGGGAAGCCTCCCGCATGCCCTCCCCAAGAGCACAAGGTATGTGCCGAGAACCAGCTGATGCTGGTCCGTACGCGTGAGCAGCCGGCCACTCTGCGTGTGTTGTCAGAAGAGAGCTTTCAATTCCTACTTCCAAGTGTTGCCTGCTTGGGAAGCTAGAGCTTGGGAGGGGGTGGGGCGGTACAGCCTCATGGGGAGAGAGGACCAAAGAAGGCAAAAAGTTGGGATGGAGGGGCGGGGGGGGGGGGGGGGGGGGGGGCGCCACAGGCAGTTTCCTGAGGAGACCCAGGCTGTAAAAGGAGTGAAGAGGCCTCCGTGATCCATAAGGGACGAGGCAGCCACTTAACTCTTCCCTCCCAGCGTGGGAGGGTAGCGTGGGATGGCAGTGGAATTTCCCAACACATTCCTGGGCACAGAGCCCAGTGTGCCCCCTCCCACTCCTGGCTGTTAGCACAACTCAGGCCAGGCCTTACCACTGAGCATGGCCTGGCAATGGCCCAGGGGGTGGGGGGCTTTGGGAGGTAAGTGGAAAGAGATGTGGGGTGGTGGGGGGGGCAAGCTCTGGAGACAGAGGGAGCAGCCTTGGATCCTGGCTGTGCCAACCTGGGCAGCCTTGGCACACATTTGGGGACTTCTCTCAGAAGACGAGTTTCCACATCTGTAAAGTGGGCAGAGTGTGTATGTGTGCGTGTGTGTTTGAGATGACTGGGAACATTTCTCCAAAGCCCTGGCACACAGCATAATGCTCGATAAACAGTAGCTGAGACCCAGCACACACAGCGACAATGACAGAAATGGACGCAGACGGAGTCCTAGCCCTGACCCTGCTGCTTAATTAAGCCCAGTCACACCACCTTTCTGAGCCGCAGGCCCCACACCCGCAAATGAGATTAACAGCCTCCCTCTTGCAAACAAAAAAGCGCAAGGCGCAGGAAACGGTTGTTCCTGTGGTGGAAGGGCGGGGGCAGGGGGTGGGGTTAGGAGTCGGGGCCAGGAGCCAGTCAGGAGTACGAGGGTGCGAGCCCTCGAGTACACACAGAGCACCTCACCCCATCTGCTGCTAGAGGGAAAGGGTTACCGGGCTATTTCTATCCTCGTCTGAGAACCACACAGTCTTGTTCAAACTTGTCCGAAGGCTTAAGGCTCGCAAGTGGCTGAGCATAGATACAAACGCAGGTCCAAAGGCTGAGGCCACGGTCCCTCTGGGTGGACCATTCCCCGGGCCACCTGGTGAACTCACCGCACCCTAGGAGGAAGCATCCACCTCGTGCATGATCTCAAGGCCCCCTGGTCTCGGGATGCCAACCGTGGGCGGTACCACTGCTACGGGGCATTTGCGAGCTCCAAGTTGGTACAATGATTTGGGTGCCTGAGATGCTAACTGTCCCGACTGCACGGGCAGTCCTACATGCGGTGAAAAGCTGTCCAGACTAAAAGGATTTTGGCACCCCTTTCAGGACACACTGAACATAGGCCAATTTTACAGGGCAGATGGGGCAACTAAGGCCCACAGAGAGGCAGGAATTTGGTCGCACAGTAAGGTCGCACAGTAAGGTATCAATGGGAAGGAAGCTATAGTCAACTCCTCTTGCTCCCAGCCTAGTGCCCCTTCATGACCTTTATCCCTATGCTCTGTTGTCTTTCCTATGACACCTGTCAGAGAAGTGTAGGAGTGGAAAAGAAAGCTCGTAACCAAGACGGAGGCAACGCGATGCGGTCATGCCTGGGCAGGGAAGAAAAGGAACGATGGAGAGTGCGTGGTACAGTAAGCATGCTCTCAGTGCCCACCACTAGGGGGCAATGCTGGCCTCAGACAGCTTGGTTGTGTTGGAAGCCAGTTAAAGGGAGGTCAGGGAGGAGAAGGGAGGATTCTATCCATTAACTGATCTCTATCTCACTTGATTTACTTTCCTTATGGACCATCCAGCACCTAGCACCACAACTCCCTTCCGTGCCAACTGTGGAGAGAGGCACAGGGCAGGGGGAAATGGGAAAGGGGAGAAGAGAGTCAAAAGACAGACGCGGAGCCGAAAGCCAGAGACCCAGAGCCCTGAGTACTTCCTGGCTCCCATCCTAGGACACGGAGAGAAGTAGGTATCATTAGCTGAAGTCTTCAATACAAGACATGCCCAGATGCAGACTCAGCATCCCTTTCTAGATCGCTCAGAAAATGTTGGTGTCGAGTGCCAGCTCCAATGGATTGGGAAGTCTGCCCGAAGCCCTGTTTTGGCAAAGGAATCTGTCCAGGTTCAGAGGACAGAGTATGGTGATTGATTAGTTCTGTCTGCCATGGGCGCTGTAAGGGGAGTTTCCGCTTGTGTGACATCTCAGACATGATTTTCTCCCTTCCAGGAAGCCTGTACATGCCTCACTATACTGTACCCTCCAAGCAACCCAGGCAGTGGGCAGGGCAAGAATGATGAGCTCCTTCGAAGAGAAGGAACTGAAGGCCAAGGAAACCGTCTAAGGTTACAGAGAGTTGGCGGATGACAGGTTTGCTGCTATGTCCCTGCCCCTGCCCCTGCCCCCACAGTTATGGCTATTGCAATAAAACCCCGAGGAGGGGTGAGAGTTCACCCACGTGAGGCTGTCCAGAGGCCTCCATGGCAGGGAGCTGCCCCTACACACCCCTACACACCCCTCACACACCCATCACTGTGCATGAACACGCCCACCAAATGAGGAAAGGGAGGCCAGTCCAGGTGAAGTTGTGTAACCAGCCCCATTGCTGGTGCCTACCCCACCGCGGCCAGCACAAGCCACAACTCACCCTGCTCTCTGGCTGGGGGACATGTTGTTCAGTTGGGCCGTGGTCCCAAGTCTCACATGAGCTGAGGTGGAGGGACCACCACAAAAGGCCATGCTGGGCAGTGAGGAGCACTGGATGTACAGTCCAGAGTTTTGGACTGAGGTTTCAGCTCTGCCAATCACCCACTTTGGGGCCTCGGCCAAGTCTCCACTTCCCACGCTGGGCCTCAGTTTCCTTTCTGTTCAATGTGGATTCATGGCCTCCAAATGCCAGTCTGTGGGCTAGCTATGTCAGAGCTACCCACGCACGAGGACTCCAGAACCCATAGACCAATCCCAGTCCCGGACCAAGCGAAAACCTGGGATGGGGCCTGGTATCATCCATCCTGTGAACCAGTTCCCCAGAGGACTCTGGGGGTTCTATGGATAGAACCCAACCCCTGGGCACAAGGCCCTCAGCTCTCAAACCTGCCACCTCATCCCTTGAGTGGGTCCTGGAGGACTGTGGCCATTTTCTGAGCAAGCCAACGGGGCCTAGCTGCAAAGGACAGTATGGGGCTCAGTGCAGGGCAGAGGCAGAGGGGAGATCGGGCGAGGCTCAGACCCTGCCCAGCAGGCAGGTCACACCTGGGGCAGCCACTCAGTCATGCGTATCCCTGAACACCTGACTCCCTGAAAGGCCTGGGTTATATGCGACGCAGCCTGCATGCCCAATGAACCAATGTGAAAGCTGGGAGTCTGAGAGATCGTCCCAAGCCCCACTTTAATACTCAGCTGTGATCCCTGTGGTCAAGTAGTTCGTCATGGGACCAGACCCCAGCAGGACGACAGCAGCAGTGAATCTTTATTGAGCCCTTACTCCGTGCCACACCCACTTCTGAGTGCCTTACCTATATCACCCCAGTTACACTTTGTAAGGATATAAAGCTATGTTATATTTTTAGCCCCATTTTGTGGGTGGGGAAATTGGGGCTCATTGCACACAGTTAGTTAGCGGCAACCCTCCTGTGCCCTCTCAACAGAGTGGGGCAGGGGGCTTCGCCAGGCTCCCTGCCTCACGGCTGCTACAAGGTACCAAGCCCTCGACTTCCTAATGGGGCTCAGATGTCGTTATCATCCTGGCCTCTCCACGAAGGGCATCAGGGCAGAGCTGAACTCAGGACAAAGGCCTCATTTGCTCTCCTAACTGGTGCTAAAATGGCCAAAACAGGGGCGCCTGGGTGGCTCAGTCAGTTGAGCGTCCGACTTCAGCTCAGGTCACGATCTCGCGGTCCGTGAGTTCGAGCCCCATGTCGGGCTCTGGGCTGATGGCTCAGAGCCTGGAGCCTGCCTCCGATTCTGTGTCTCCCTCTCTCTCTCTGCCCCTACCCCGTTCATGCTCTGTCTCTCTCTGTCTCAAAAATAAATAAATGTTAAAAAAAAAAAAAATTTAATTATAAAATGGCCAAAACAGGCAGGGCTCCGGCTGGGACCCTGAGGCACACCAGCAGATACCTCCTTTCTGAGGGACTGGCCATGCAGGCTGCCGTGGGGCCCCAGGCAGGGCGGGGTGGGATCCTGGGGACAGAGCACGGACATCCTGGAGAAATACCAGGAAGGTGCAGGAGGGCCTGGCACCCTGGGCCCTGACCACAGTCACCCAGTCCCAGAGAGTCACCATCGAGCCCAGGCAATCAGGTCTCCTGCAGAAGTTCACACTCACCTCCTCCCTGAAAGGCCGATCCCCGCTGCTCTACCTGCTTCCACCTTCGGTCTCCAGCGAGGCTAAAAGCCACCCTGCCTGGGCCACCTCAGGGGCCCTCCTGGCTTTTGAGTGCCCCCCCCCCCCGCCCACCACATCTGGTAGCTTCGTAGCACTCTCTCAATGTGCAGCCACGTACTGATTTGGATCCTTGATTAATGTCTGTCTTCCCCCAACCTCATCCCTTTCCACAAAGACGGGATGCTATTGTGTTCACTTGCCCACTGCTGGCAAATGCTGGGTACCCAATAAATGCTTGCTTAAGCAAGGAGAAAATCCAGTGGGGAGGCAACATGCAAAGTTGGGAGTAAGTGGTCCCAACAGCAACGCCTGGTAGAAGCCCAAATGGGCAGAGATCACTCAGGGTTGGGGAGAGAAAGTCAATCAGGGAGGTTTCCTGGAAGAGGAGTTAGGCTTTGAAGAGTGAGCAGGAGTTCAACAGTCATTCAAGAGAGTGGAACCTCACAGGGCTGGGGTGGGGGGTGGGGGCTTCCTTTCAAAGGGAGGGGACCAGGAGGGGTCAGGCTGGAGGAGAGCAGCCTGGCAGGGACAGTAGAAGCTGTCTCGCCCTATCCTGGGCCCATGAGCCAGACAAGGAGCCACAGCCGGCTTCCCTCTGTGGGGGCGGGAGGCATCGGCTGAGAAAAACCAACTGCCAGATTCAGTCATGAGCCACACTCCCCAAAACACCAGCCAGAGACACTGACAGGATGTTAGGGGGGCACTGGGGGCATCAGGCTTGGGGGGCATGGCTGTGCTTCCTCTGGGGCTGTTTTGATTAATCAAAGGCAGGTAGGTCTCACCTGACTGCCGAAGCCCTCATCTTAGCAACCTCTGTCCCCCAACCCCGTCAAAGCCCATGTGGCCGCCCCAAACACCAAGGAGTCACAGACTGAAAGCACCAGCCCAGCCGGCACTGGTAACCAAAAACAGCAAGCACCACAGCCCGGGAGAAAACACCATCCTCCAACAGCACCATAGCCGGCGCACAACGCCTTTCGCAGGGTCACAAGCACTGTGCCACCAATTCCCACCCCCCGCCCCCGCCCCGTGCACCACCTCCACCGCTCAGTTCTAGAAAACACAACAAAGGTCACGGCAACACCATGCAGCCCCCACAGCCACGTCCGTGTTACCAAAAGCCGCGACGTCATTAGCACAAACCCCAACAGCCAGCATGACACAGACCCGCCACACCCTAACCTACCATCCACGGGGTCCAACAATGTCCCTGCCAAACTCCCTCCTAGAACGTCATCACCACCAGCCCAGCACGCTCACAGCAAAGGCCTTCACCACCAAAGCTGCTCTGACCCAACACCAAACGTTGCTCCTGGGTCTGCTTATCTAAAGGTCACGTGGTAGGTCAGAGCGGACCCTCGAAGGGCTCTCCACCCCCAATACAGCGTGGGGCTGTGGTATGCCCAACCTGCTTCTGGACTCTGCTGGTTCCTCTCACTGTATGATGTGCACCCTGACCACAGCCTGCAGCCACAGATCAGAAGCCACGTGGGAGTCCAGCTGCCCGCCCAACTCTCCTCTTGGCCCTTCTGGGACCTACCGTCTCCCCTCCTCCCCACCCCGACCCCAATTCTCAGTCACATTCTCCAGATCAGTCACCCTGGCTGAACTCACAGGGAGTTGCTAGTAGACCAGAAGGGTGAGAGTTTTTCAAAGCTCCCAAGGGCTCTGACACTGAATGCCAACCCCCTGAGAATCCCTACAGTACAGCTGACACCAGCACTTGGGGGAAAGAAATGCCCCTGCAACCCTCTATGCCTTTGGGGCTCTATCTAGCCCTCACTGACCTTGGTGTGGCGAGGGGAGAGGCGACGTGAGGTCTGGCAGCGACAGCACCGGTCACCGGGAAAGAGACCTTAGGGGTGACCTCTAAGGTCCTGCTGCACAGACGTTCCCCAGGACCTGTTGCAAGGCCAAATCTCCTGCAAAAAAGCTGGCAGGACAATGCCTATGGCCCTGGGGTTTTAGGGCCACACTATTAGAATGGATTCATTTGCAGGGCACCTGGGTGGCTCAGTTGGTTAAGCGTCCAACTTCCGCTCAGGTCATGATCTCACAGCCCGTGAGTTCGGGCCCCACGTGGGGCCCTGTGCTGACAGCTCAGAGCCTGGAGCCTGCTTCGGATTCTGTGTCTCCCTCTCTCTCTGCCCCTCCGCGACTCTCTCTCTCTCTCTCTCAAAAAAACAAACATTTTTAAAAACGTAAAAAAAGAAAAAAGAATGGATTCATTTGCCAGGGCTGCCAGAACAAAAGACTGGGAGGTTTAAACAGCAGAGATGTATTTTCTCACAGTTCTGGGAGCTAGAAGTCCAAGACCAAAGACCAAAGTGCCAGCAGGGTTGGTTCTGGTGAGGATTCTCAGCTCATAGACAGTTGTCTTCTTGCCGTGTCTTCACGTGACCTCTTCTCCGGGGTCTCACTTAACCTTACTTAACCTTACCTCATTAAGGGTCCTGTCCCCAGGTACAGTCACACTGGGGTTTAGGGCATCAATACAATAATGGGCAGGGTTTTGGGGCGGGGGGGTCGGGACGGAATTAAGTCTACAACAGGGAGAAAGGCTCAGTATAGCACCCTCAGGTTAGGAATCTGGCAGGCCTGGGTTGGAAACCTTCACCTCTCTGAGTCTGTTTGCTGTCTGCAAATCTGGGATGATGCACCCAAATCACAAGATCGTTTGAGGATTAAAATGAAATGTAAAGCAGATGAAAGCCGGAGCCAGCTTGGAGAGGTATTCAGTGGCATCACAGGGGTGGTGTGAAATTGGCCACAGTAGGGAAATTTACATCACGCAACCTGGCAAATCCTAAAATTCCGGGCTCCTCAGACGACCCCACAGCCGGTTGTTATCCATTTACCAGCAAACCCATGAGAAGTAAGGTAGGGTAAGGCTTTTTTTTTTTAATGTTTATTTATTTTTGAGACAGAGAGAGACAGAATATGAACGGGGGAGGGTCAGAGAAAGAGAGGGAGACACAGAATCCGAAACAGGCTCCAGGCCCTGAGCTGTCAGCACAGAGCCTGACGCAGGGCTTGAACTCACAGACCACGAGATCATGACCTGAGCCGAAGTCGGACGCTTAACCCACTGAGCCACCCAGGCGCCCCATGGGTAAGGCTTTTTAATTGGTGCCACCAGGGGCGCCTGGGTGGCTCAGTGGGTTGAACGTCTGACTTTGGCTCAGGTCATGATCTCAGGGTTCATGGGTTCGGGCCCCGTGTCAGGCTCTGTGCTGACAGCTCAGGGCCTGGAGCCTGCTTCGGATTCTGTGTCTCCCTCTCTCTCTGCCCCTTCCCCACTCGTGTTCTCCCTCTCTTGCTCTCTCTCGCTCGCTCTCTCAAAAATAAACATTAAAAATAATAATAATAATAATTGGTGCTACCAGATAGGCAAATAGAACAAGGAAAAAGAAATACAGTTTGCTATATCTTTCTACATAAAATTGGCAGAGGAAAAGAAAACACTTCTACTAAAATTTCTGTAGCACACAGTACAACATGATATGTGGTACCCATTACTCCATGCCTTCCCCACCCCCAAAATCTGACCTCACAGGTCTGAGACCACACTCGGCTAGATCCCGCCTCCGTGCCTTTGCCCACAACCCTGCCCCCTGAATAGCTCTTTAGACCTGGGCAATCAGGGCCCTCGCTCTGGGTTTTGCATCTTAGAGGGCATTGCTTTGGCCCTCCCCCAGACCCCAAATGCCTAAATGGTGCTGAGCCTGTTCCCAGACCCTGTGCAGACCTCCCCCTGCCGCCCCCACTCAGGTCCATCATCCACAGGACAACAGCACAGCACACACAGGGTACACGTACTCTACTCCTAGGCTCAAGGGGTGACTGAGCAGCTGTCGGCTGCAGGGAAAAAGGCAGAAGGAGCTTGGACACTCAGCTGGGGGCACCTGCGTGTGTGTGCATGAGACCCCACACTATGCAGGCTGGGAATTTCCATTTGTACTCTTGTCTTAGCCTCAATAAACCAGCCATTCCATTTCTTCGAGGTTCTAGAATATGCGATTTGGCAGTGGTGATGATTTTCCAAAGCCCAAGGTCCTCAACTCTTCCAGAGTGGCCCCCACCAACTTAAGCCATAGCCGGCCTTACCCTATAATAATTTTGGGTCATGTTTAATCATGTAAGTCCTTATGACTGCTCTGGTATTGCTCAAGGTATCTCATACCATTCCAATAAACCCTTGTATTTCCATAATATTTCCTGATTTTTAGCTTAACGCAACCCTTGGAGGAAAAAGAAGGTGCTACTATTCCCAGTTAACAGATGGAGAAACTGAGACTCAGAGATGGTAAGTTACTTGCTAAGGGCACAGAGCTACTGACTGCCTATGTCTCCTCCTAACTGAATGATCAACTTTTTTTTGAGGGCAGAGATAAGGTCATATTTCTCTGCACTTTGAGGGGTACTACTGGACAACAGAAATATGGCTCCTGGAAGGTAAAAAAATTCGGTGCGTTTTCACTTGAGTCATAAGAAAATTGAACAGAATCTGACGGCCAGAGTAGGCACCTCCAGGACCTCAGCATTTCTGCCTGTTAGGAATCCAGACTCTGCAAGAGAAAGGGGGTCCTGCAACCCAGAGGGAAGGAGGGGGGGTGCATCTGAGGGGCAGTGCTGAGCTAACACATGGCTGAGGGGGCTCCAGAGATCATGGAGTTCATCCCTACAGCAAGCACGTCCCCCAAAGATGCCTACATCCTGATCCCCCAAATCCATGAATGTGTCACCTTACAAGGCAAAAGCGTTTTTACAGATAGGATTAAGCTAAGGATCTTGAGATGGGAGATTATCCTGGATTATCCGGTGGGCCCAATGTAATCACAGGGTCTTTATAAGAGGGAGGCAGGAGGGTCAGAGCCACAGAAGTAGGAGCGATGATATAAGTAGAGGTTAGAGCAATGCGACCACAAGCCAAGGAGTGTGGGCAGCCTTTAGCAGCTCGAAAAGGCAAGGACATGGATTCTGTCCTAGAGCCTCCAGGAAGGAATATGGGCCAGCCAACAGCTAGATTTTAGCCCAGTGAGACCTGTTCTGGACTTCTGACCTCCAGAACTAAAAGACAATAAATTTGTATTGCTTTAAGCCATTATGTTAGTGTGAAATGGTTATAGCGGCAATAGAAAAGCTAATACAGCCCCCAATCAATGTGTAAGTAAAGAAACTAAAGCCCAAAGAAGAAGGAAGTGGCCAGGGGTCCCTCCACTGTGGGCAAAGACCCAAGGAGGGGAAAAGCAAATTCCTCCACCCTCGATGCGCTTCCTGTCCCAGGGAGAACCCACCTCTCCTGCTCTTTATCTTTTAGCCACCTTGATTACCATTTGTAAGGGGGAAATGCAAGATGTTACATAGAAGAATATGGACAAATGCTAGAAAGTTCCAGGGAGAAGTTCAGCTCAACAAAAGGAACAGCTAAGCTGTCAGATGTCCAAACGCAATGGGATACCCCGCAGTGGGAATGAAATGTTCTGTCTCAGGAGGTGCACCGATAAGTGGGTACAGCATTTTCTGGGGATGCTGAGAGAAGCTTCCTTACTTCGGGAGGAATGTGAAACCAAAGGATCTCCATAAATTGATGATTTGAGAGGGTTCTAGATTTCTAGACTTTTTACATTGAAAACAAGGCTCTAGATTCCCTCTGAAGTTGTAAAACCTGACTCTCCCCTTCAATAAAGTCTTAGACCCCACACCATCTCTCCACACATCCTCAGTTTTCTGGTGTCCCATGAGCTCAGAGAGAAAAGCAGGAAGAAGGAAAAGCAGGGCTTCCCTTGGGAGCCCTGAA
This sequence comes from Panthera uncia, assembly GCF_023721935.1. Taxonomy (NCBI): domain Eukaryota; kingdom Metazoa; phylum Chordata; class Mammalia; order Carnivora; family Felidae; genus Panthera; species Panthera uncia. The sequence continues at coordinate 111,092,769 of NW_026057577.1, forward strand.
TAAACTATCATTTCTAAACAATTATTTTATTATCAGGGAATCTTTCCAGCTGGCCTCACCCAGACACATCTCCTGAAGCAGGGGAAAAGGCTGGAGGTACAGGATTGCATCTGCGGGCTTTTGAAGCTCTCTGCACAAACACCCCCTCAGGTCCCAGCCCCGCTTCCATGAACTTTACACCCCAGCCCACACCCTTCCCTGCCAGCCAAGCCAGCGTGGGAAATGGGCAGAGGCGTCCAACTGTACAGAAAGAAGCCTGTTGTTTCCTAGCGTGGGGCAGACTTCCTCCCCTGGCCCAGGAGGATATCCTCGCCGGGGCCCAGGGAGTTGCTAGGACAGCCCTCTGCCCGCTCAATGCGGGGACTGGTCCTCATCTCCACACCAGTCATGCCAGGCCTGCACCGTCAGCCAAATGGACTTGGAAAGAAACACAGTGGTTTTGTTTCCTCCTTACGCTCCAGCCACCTCCCTGCTGATGGTGGGTAGGTTCACACTCATGTTCTCAAAGTGCAAGCAGAAAACCTGCTTCTCTCTCAGAGCCACTCAGAGAACATCCACCTTCCCAAAGAGAGAGGCCAGCCACCTGATTTGGGGGGAGGGAGCAAGGGGAGGAACAGATAATTCCATCATCTTATACTTGCCTTCAGTGGGATCCAGTGAAATGATGGGTGCTCTATAATCAGGACTATAGGGTGTAAACCCGGGTTCTGGGGTGACATACTGTTTCTTTAGGTCAGCTGCAGGCAGAAACCAAGAACGTAACCCACTAACCTCTCTAGGGTCCAGGAACAGAGCAGATATTTGGCCTGGCCTTGGTTGAGAGATGGTAAGAAGGCTAAGATCACACACAGGCTTCAGAATCAGACTGCCTGGTTCAAATTCCTCTGATACATGGGCTGGCTATGTACTGTCATCAAGCAAGTGACTCAGTTACTTGTGAGCCTGTTTCCCCCCTTTGAAATATGGTACTACTAATATTGATCTTGCTATGCAGAATAGACTAGGAAGGATAGTAGTCCTTTGCTATGCAAAGTATGCAAAGTGCTAATTAAGTTGCCTGGCCTATTGGGGCGCCTGGGTGGCTCAGTTAATTAAGTATCTGACTTCAGCTCAGGACATCGTCTCACGGTTTGTGGGATCGAGCCCTGCATAGGGTTCTGTGCTGACAGCGTAGAGCCTAGAGCCTGCTTCAGATTCTGTGTCTCCCTCTCTCTCTCTGCCCCTCCTCTGCTCACACCTTGTCTCTGTCTCTCAAAAATAAATAAATGTTAAAAAAGAAAAAGCTACAAAAAATAAAAATAAAAATAAATTGCCTGGCCTATTAAGACAGAGCTTAATGAGTGGTACCTTTAAGCATATAGATCAGTGGATCATTACGTCTCTGCCAGGTCTGTTATTCTGTAGTTAACCTGGTAAAGACACCTCAGTCCATCCTTCTTGATTACCCTGTAACCATATGGATTTAGATTTTCCAGCTGGTCTCCTTCTTTCAGCCAAGCCCTTTCAAGCCAAAACCAAAATATGGTAGTAATAATAATAATAATAATTGTAATAAATACTTTATTAAACTAAAAAAAACCCTGAACCTGCAATTTGGGTAAGCGGCCACTAGGTGGCAGAACTCTGAATGGCAAGGTCTATTATAAGTCCAAACTTTGCCTAAAGATTCAGAGGTAAAGTTCTGCTCATGTAGCACAGGCTAGTAATCATGAAATTTCTTCATGCATTCATTAAAAAATATCTTTATTAAAATAAGAGCCTTAAATAAATTCAGCAATTTATTGGCAGGTCCTGCCAGGTGCTTAATCTCATTTAATCCTAAAAAACAATCCTGCAGAAGCTGACATATTACGGCCACTTTTGGAAATCAGGAACTAAAGGCTCAGAGAGTCTCAGTGACCTGCCCAAGGCCACACAGCCTATTATGTCTTAAAGGAAGGATTTCAGGTAAGAATGAGCACCTCTCCCCTTTCTGCCCTGAGGGTTCGCCCTCAGCTCTGGGTGGCTCCAGTCCCACATGGCCCCGGGCAGGCAGCTCTGGTCTTCATTTTACCATTTACGAGACAAGATGCCAGTGGACTATCTCAGTGCCTTCCAGAAGGGAAGTGACACAGGCCAGGCTGATTTGACGCCTCCAGTGTGTCTTCCCTAGTCCAAAGGAGGTCTTCTGTTATTTAATAAATAGAGGTGAAGAAGAGGGCTCTTCCCTCCTTTTGGCCCATAGGATTAGTTTGCCTTAAAAAGAAATTTCTGAATTACCTTGGGGCATGCCCTTAATACTTCGCTGCCTCTTTTCTTTTTTGTTTGTTTTTGAGAGAGAGAGAGGCGGAAGGGGCAAAGGGAGAGGGAGAATTTTAAGCAGGCTCCAAGCAGAGCCCAACTCGGGCCTTATCTCAAGACCAAGAGACCATCACGAGATCATGACCTGAGCTGAAATCAAGGGTCAGATGCTCAACCGACTGAGCCACCCAGACACCCCTTTCCCGACCTCCTGAATCAAGATTTGTCTTGGTTTCCTTCTATCAGATCCCTAGAGGGAAACTCCCTTGCCTGCATTTTGGTTATCAATGACTGTGATTCCAGTGTTAGGCACTTTCCACCTGCTTCTTCTCATGTCTCTCTCCCCCAGCACCCCATCAAGTTGCCATTCTGGTGGGAGGGGAGATAATAAAGCAGTATACACAGAAGTGAGTCAGACATCATCCTGAAGCAGTGAAGAAAATAAGCAGGGTGATGCAGCTGAATCAAGGGTGCGTAGGGATGGCCCGGGAAGGTCTCTCTGCGGGGGCGTTAGAGCCAAGGAAATTGAAATCAAATTGCCTGGCCTATTAAGAAAGAGCTTAATGAGTGGTACCTTGAAGTATATAGATCAGTGGATCATTAAGTCTGCCAGGTCTGCTATTGTGTAGTTAACCTGCTGAAGATACCTTAGCCCATGCTTCTTGGTTACCCTGTAACCATATGGATTTTGATTTTCCAGCTGGTCTCCTTCTTTCAGCCAACCCCTTTCAAGCCAAAACCAAAATATGATGATAAAAAATAATAATAATTTTTTTTAACGTTTATTTATTTTTGAGACAGAGAGAGACAGAGCATGAACAGGGGAGGAGTAGAGAGGGAGACACAGAATCCGAAACAGGCTCCAGGCTCTGAGCTGTCAGCACAGAGCCCGACGCGGGGCTCGAACTCACGGGCCGTGAGATCATGACCCGAGCCGAAGTCGGACGCTTAACCGACCAAGCCACCCAGGCGTCCCAATAATAATAATTTTTTAATAAGAAAAAAAAACCTGAACCAAGCGGACCTCATAGGGCTGAGCAGCTCCACCTTCTCATGCTATTTCTACAGCGGCCGCCTGAGGTGCCTCGGCTGCCAAGCGGACAGCCTGCGCCCTCCATGCCCAGACAGTGTAGACCTAACTGGCCCATCATAGGACAGGCCGCCCAAGCAGCTCCTCCAGCCACCATATCTCACAGATCAGCAGGGGGGTTCTTCCCAGTCACAGAGCTAGGAGCAACCCAGACGACCCCAAACCCATGTCTTTGGTTGGAGCCCATTGTGCCCCATCAGGCTGGAAGGGGCCCAAGCTCAGGTCCTGGAGAAAAGCCCCTAAACAGCTTCAACCTCCCTGGTCCCTCCTTCTCTGCACCATTCTTGGGAAGCACCCCACCCAGAAGGGGAGGAGGGGGCATGAGTGCTTACATTCTAGCCTCTGTCCCGAGGGGAGCCCATCCTCAGGGCTCAGGGCTCAGCCTGGGTCAAATCTGTCAGTCATTAGTGCAGTGGGGCCTAGAGCGTCATGTTCCCATGCCGGCCGCCTTAGTTTCACCTTATCTTTGTGCCTCTCTACTATTTCTTACCCAGTATCTGTCTTTCAGTCTGTTCATTTTCTCCTTAGAGTTATCCTTAGGTATACATACTAGCTGTATTTTCTCAAATGTGCACTTAAGTACTTAGCTATTAAAATGAAGTAACTTCAGAGTGCCTGGGTGGCTCAGTCGATTAAGCATCCGATTTCGGCTCAGGTCATGATCCCACGGTTCGTGGGTTCAAGCCCCACGTCGGGCTCTCTGCTGTCAGCGGGAAGCCTGCTTTGGATCCTCTGTCCCACTCTCTCTGCCCCTCCCCACCCCCCTCTCTCTCAAAAATAAACATGAAAAAAGTTGTTTTTTTAAATGTAGTAACTTGATTCATGCCCCCCCCCCCCCCAATTCACCAAGCAGACCACACTTGGGAGACTCCTGAGTTCACTCATTCACAGGCACTGACCTTATCCCAGCCTCCCGCTCTTGCTGGCCTGGGTTCCTCCCCTGGAAAATTCTGAACAGTAGCATCTGAGGTCTTTCCAACCCAACGCCTGGTCTCCCTGGGTCTGGCACCTTCACCGGCCAAGGATCACGTCATCCTTGTACTGGGGCCAGTCTTGATCCCACCACGAAGTCACAGGTTCCCTACCTTTAGCCAGCATCCACCAGCCCACCATAGCCTCCATGTTTGACCCAGTCTCCCCTACCCCCATGCCTCAGGGTCCTCCCCCCTCGCTCGTCTCCCCCCAACCCTGCTTCTCTATGTGCACAAGCCTCACAGCCCTGCCTCTGGCCAAGCCCCCCAGCACTCCACTCACGGTCCCCACTCTCCTGGTCCCAGTGCCACCTGCTACCCCAGCCCCATCCTCCTGCCTACCAATAAGTGGAAGTATGGGGGTGCTTCTCTGCACTTCAGGGTCCCTGTCTGTACAATGAGGGTGGAAAGACGCAAATAAATTCTTATTTCAGGCCCGTATGTGGCATTCAGTGTCCATGGAACCACATGCAAACCTTTTCATGTTTTGACTTTCTTATGTAAAGAATGAAGGGGGCTCTGGCCAAAAACTGGTCAAAGCCCCAGGAGTAGATGGTCTCTGAAAGCCTTCCAGCTCTCACTCACCTCCTCGGAATCCTCGCATTTGGGACCCAGGGCGCAACTGGCCTCAGTGAGAGACTTAAAGCCCCCTCATCTCTCCCTGAACCCCAACCTTCATGACCAACATCTCCTGCAACAAGAAAAGAAAGAGAATCACATCGAGGGTTCGATGCCTTCTACTCAACTTAAGAGCCAAAGGGATTTTGGGATGAGCACTGGGTGTTGTATGGAAACCAATTTGACAGTAAATTTCATATATTAAAAAATAAATAAATAAATAAAAAATGAAAAAAAAAAAAAAAAAAAAAAGAGCCAAAGGGAGTTATTTTTAATAGGAGAAAGAAGGTAAACTTCAAGAGTCACCCCAGGACCCCGGGGCCACAGCGAGCTCTCAACCCCATGGTGGCTCCCCCGGGAACCCAGAACAAGAATGGCAGAACCAGGGCCAAGGGCCAGAGGGAGGGAGGCTGCAAGGCCAGGGAAAGGGAGAGGGAGGACCAGAGGGAGGATCGGGAGGGACACAGGACGCTTGGGGGAGAGTCCACAGGGAGCCAGAGGACAAAAGAAACAGATTCGGCTCAGCACCCACGCAGCCGCTAAAACGTCCAAGCCCTGCCTGGGAGGATGTTGGATAAGACGTCCTCTAAAATCTCTTCCATTCCTTGGGTCGCCTGGGCGGCCCAGCCGGTTAAGCATCCAACTTCAGCTCAGGTCATGATCTCATAGTTCGTGAGTTCAATCCCCACAACGGGCTCGCTGCCGTCATCCCAGAGCCTGCTTCACATCCTCTGTCTCCCTCTCTCCATGCCCTGTGCATGCACTCTCTCTCTCTCTCTCTCAAAAATAAATAAACATTTAAAAAAAAAAAAATCCCTTCCATTCCTGAGAGCCTTGGATTCTTCCTCAGGACAAAAGCGAAGACTGGGGCCTGGGAAGGCAGGGGAGACGGCTAGAGAGAGGCCTCCGTGGGTGAGTCCGGCCAGGATCAGAAGGGAGGCATGCACAGGCCACCACTGGGGTTTCTTGACCTATGTCATCCCACTGCCCCCTGCTTGTCACTGCCCCTGCTTTTTGCACCCGCCCCCTCACATAAGTCCTCACAGGAACTTCACAGGAGGACGAGGGTCTAGCCAGACAACAGGATGGGGGGCAGGCTGAGCTAAGGAGGGAACCGCAGGGTAGAGGAGGCAGAAATCCAAGTTGTGAGAGCAAAAACAAGCACTCATCGGGGCAGGCGCTGTGCTCTATTCTTGAAGCACAGAGTATCTCTGGCCCTCACAGTGCCCTGATGAGGGTGGTGGATGAGGAGACAGGACAGTGGGGACGCGCAGCCTGTCAAGTTCATGAGCCACGGAAGCAGGATTGGGCCCCAGGCAGTCCCACCCAGGCCCACAAGACCAGAACGGTGCCGTGGAGTGTGAGGAGGGGCCGGACACACAGCCAGCTTCAGTCCCTGAACTAATTCACGCAGACGCCCCGTGCTGCTTTAATAACTAGAGCAGCAGGAAGCATGCTCAACTCCAGAAGCTTTCCTGCTTCTCCCTACCCGCCCCCCAGTTCAGGGCATGAGCCTTTCCTTTCACCTTTACTTCAAGGATGGTCAGGCTCTCCTGGAATGCTCAGTGTGCACTGTGGGACCAGGTCAAATGGAATCCTGTTAGACCTCAGGGCAAATTCCAGAAATGACTCCACTCCTCCTCATCTCAAGGGGCAGTCGGGCAGAGCAGGCCTCAGTCCCTCTCTTATTTGTGTGGCAGGTACATGAGATCATTAGCAGGGCACTATCTATCCCGTCTGCATAGTATCGGGGCTCCACTTACATTTCACAACACAGTGTACAAGCAGTGTGGGTCCCAAGCGTGTCCCAGATTCCACACAGCTGCTGCCACTGCCGTGAGGGACAATGGCAACAAAGCCGGTGACGATGACCACAGGCTGCTGCAGACACATTGGGTCCACTTATCATTTCATTCTTGCGCCTTTTTGAAAACAGGGTAGGAGGCTCAGAAAAGCCAAGCAATTTGCCTAAGGTCACACAGCATGTTAATCGGCAGAATCTTCAGACCCAGCTACCACTGGTTACCATTCAATGCCAAAGTCCTACCCTTGCTGCTAGGGCACTGCTGTTGGGGTGCCCCAAGCTCAAGCTCCACCTCCAGCAATTCTTCTCAGGGACTGCAGCCCAGAACCTTCTGCCATCTATACAGTGGTCTTTCCCTCACGGGGCTCATTAGCCTCCACCCACCGACAGTTTACTCTTTGCTGGTCAGTGTGGTCTGCTTGCTCACAGCTCTGGGCATGGAGCTGAGCACAGGACCTGGCGTGCCATATGCTGAAGGAATAGACCAGTGGACATCCCTACTGGGTCCTTGACCACCGCAGTGTCTCCTGCATGACGCATATGCATCAGTTCAGCAAGGACCGCACCCCTTCTTTGTCCCCACCACAGCTCCTTGCAGGTCGGAGGGGTGTCATCCCCCTGGGCGAAGGAGTCTCAAATGGATGACGTGGTAGGAAAAGCCCTGGGTTCAAGTCCCAGCTCTGCCACTAACATACTGTCTGACTGAGATGGCTCAGTGTCTCTGAGCCTCAGTATGCAGGGCAGGGGTGGGTGGCCCTGGGTTTGGGGGAGGCTCTCGGAGGCCAGGCCCTTCACCAATTCGCAAGGAGCAGCCTAGCCGCCGTCCCACACTGCTGCTGGAAGCATGCCTGGTGGAGGATGTGGGTTATTCCTAACCAAATGCACTTCCTCCAGTTTGTGAGGACAAGGGGAGGTACAGGAGTTCCATCCTTACGCTGGACTTCCTTTTCCATGCTGCTCACGTTCAACTCTGTTCAGCAGCCGCCTAAGGCCGGTGACTTTCATTGTCCTGGCCACCAAGCCCTCCTCCCTCCTCACCTGCTTCCCCAGTGGCGGCTGTGGCGTACTCCAGGCACCAGGACCCGCACTCCAGCAGGGAGAGACAGTTGTTTCTCCCTTTTACAAAGAAAGAAAAAGGCAAACGGGACTCAGTGAGTCTCCTGAGGTTGTGAGTAAAACCGAACCGGCTGAGACAGAAGAAACCACAAAACAGAATCTCAAGCCACATTACCTCCATGAGAAACATTACCTGCCGTCACCAAAACAGTCAGTTAAAAAACTTAAGGCCATGGAAAACGCCTTCTATAAACCTTAATAAAGATTAATAAGTCCTTAATAAAAATATATTAGCCAATATAACGCCATGAAAAAGTCACGGACAATAAGATCTGATTTTTTTTTTTAAAGGAAAAACGTACAGGGGAAGAAAGAAAAAAAGGCATGGTCATGGTGGTCGCTTCTAGAGAGTGAATCAGGTGTAGTTTCTATTTCCTTTTGAAGCGTGTGTCCATTTCTTCAATTTTCAATCTTCAAATTTTCTTCAATAAAGATGTAATTCGTTCATAATAAAAAATCTTACACAAACTTTTGTGTTACACTTAAAAAACAAAACAGGAGAGGCGTCTGGGTGGCTCAGTCAGTTAAGCATCCGACTTTGGCTCAGGTCATGGTCTCACAGTTTGTGGGTTCGAGCCCCACATCGGGCTCTGTGCTTACAGTGAGGAGCCTGCTTCGGATTCTCTCTCTCCGCTCCTCCCCAACTTGTGCACACTCTCTCTCAAAATAAATACACTTTTAAAAAATTTTTAAAAACTTAGAACAAAAATAAAAAACAAAGCAGTTACCCCCTACATGAACCAAAGGAATTGTGAATGTGTAAAATTAATGGCCCGTTCTTTAATTAATTACATCTGCTTTAAAGTAAAAATTGGAGGGGCACCTGGGTGGCTCAGTCGGTTAAGCGGCCGACTTTGGCTCAGGTCATGATCTCACGGTCCGTGGGTTCGAGCCCCGCGTCGGGCTCTGTGCTGACAGCTCAGAGCCTGGAGCCTGTTTCAGATTCTGTGTCTCCCTCTCTCTGACCCTCCCCCATTCATGCTCTGTCTCTCTCTGTCTCAAAAATAAATAAGAGTTAAAAAAAAATTTTTTTTAATAAAAAAATAAAGTAAAAATTGGAAGTAAAATGCAAAAACTGTATAGTTCTTAAATATCTGTTGAATTTTTTTAAAAGCAGGATATAAGTTCACAGTAGAAACACAAAATGCCATTGAACCTGGAAAGAAAAGGTGCAAGAACATACATGGGCAGAACAGGCCTGAGGTCAGCTTTGAATCCCATGGCAGTAAGCTCCCAGATAGGACCCCTGCTCCCAAAAGGCAGCACCGGGCCTGGCACGTGACCACACAGGAGATCTCACATGGATCAGATCCCTCAAGCAGGTCCCGCTACTTGTGTTTTGAGGTGTATTTCACAACGGTAACTGACATGCAGCTTCAGTGACAAGTAGAATCATAATGGTGATGATGTACGCAATGCACAGGTCTGTTTCCTTCTCATCCCCGCAGACTCTAAGCTCTAAGACAACGGGGACAGACTGTCCTGTTGTTGAGTCTGTGCTCCTAGCACCCAATGCAGAACAGGGACTATGGCTCCATAATGAACAAATGAATAAATATATGACTGAATAGGTGAATGAACGAATAGATGAATGAACGGATGAGTAAGTGAATTCTGACCTAGAATAAGGGGCGAATTATCTGGCCAGACAGAGTCCACCCTGCAGAGATACAGGAGTTGGCCGAGTGACCTTCAGCCTTACCACGAGCTCTACCCTCACAGGGCCAACAGTGGCTGCCGATGACCACAGACAGTACACGCATGGGATGGAGGGATGAGGGTCCTGGTATAAGGGGGCAAGAAGAAGAGGTCCCTACCACCCAGGCTATTGCTACGAAGAGATTAATCCAGGACAGAAAATACCCCAAGCTGCCCACCTGGCCTTTTTTTAGAACATAAACCCCCGGGGCACCAGGACTCCCTCCCAGAGCAGTGGTGTCCCTGGGAGTCCAGGGCCTCCACATTATTCCCTGTCACTTCAGCTCTGTTACCAGTGGCTCCAGCCAGCCCAGCCTCCAGAAAAGCCTTGCTGGTTTCTCTGCATCGTGACCCTGCCCTGGGCCCAGATATTCCAATTCTAAGAACCTCCCTCTTATGAAGCAACCCAATTAGCTCCCTGACCTCAGTTCTCTGCAACTCCCTGCGCAGCCGGGCGTTAAATCGCAGATCCAGGAGTGGAAATTGACTTTGCCGATGGTGGCTGTGGGCGCTGACACCATTAGGTGGCGAGCCGGCAAGGGAGCCCTCATCTGTTAGGAGGGCACTGCCAGAGCTGCTCTGAATCCAGGAAGGCCTCCATTCTGCCACTTCCGAAGGCCTTGTGGACCCTACTCATTCCAAACTAGTGTGGAAGCTCCAGCGACAGCCTAAAATGCATTTACTCACTCACCTCCCCCAGCCGGACACAGCGATCCCCTCAGGCGAGGCCAGCTCTGATTTAAAATGAGCTCATCATCTGCTCTGAAAAGATGCTCATATATGCCAGATCTCTTGATATAGACGACCCCTGCCCCACCCCCCTGGATCCTGTCCACACAGTCAGACGAGTGTTCTGTGAGCGACAAACCCTGCCACACAAGACCTTTGCCCTTGCTGCCCCTAACGGCCTACAACACCTTTTTTCCAGAAACCTGCTTTCTTTATGATTTCTCTGTCATCCCACAGGGGCTTCCAGACCACCCTTTCTCATGGAGCTCACGGACCCCCCATCACATGTCCTTGTCTTACGGATTCTCTTCTCAGGGCTTATCCTCAGCTGAAGTCACCTTGTTTTCTGCCGCCCTGTGCCCAGCTCCCTGTGGGCAGGACTGGGCTCGTAGCTATGTCCCCAGGCCCAAGCACACAAGAAATGAACTTAAACATAGGTTGGATGAGAGGGAAACATCCCACGGCCAAACAATGAATGAAGCAATAAGACCCAGGCTGAGGGGTCAGGAAGCCAGGTCCAGTCTTGGTGGGATATCAAACAAGCCACTGGACCACAAGGCTACAGCCGCTCAGTCCTTGTGGGGGGGAACGAGGGTGGCAGACTGAGTCAAGTTCCCTAAGGTTATGGAAAAGGAGCATCTCACAGGAAGTAAGTCATGTGCAGAGTCTATAGGGGCAGGGAAAACCCCCAGGTCCCCTCGGAGTTGTGTGTCCTAGAGCTTCTAGATAGAGGCCAGGCAGAATCTAGTGACAGTGACCAGACTGTGCAGCTGTTACTATGACCAAGAACAACAATGAGCATAAGCAAGAATCTAGGACATAAACTCCCCCAGGCCAGGACCCTGCTTCTTTTCTGCTACACCCCCAACAGCTGGGCTAGCACTGGCACATACAGGCACTTGAGTAAGTTGTGTTTTTTTTCATAACTTGTTTTTTACAAATGCCTCCTACGTGGTAAGTACTTGGTATTCAAAGTCCACCGATTCTCCAAATCACAAAGCTTTGTGGCTAGGACTCCCATGATGACCTCAGAGATGTGAAGTAAGAGGTCCTACCAACAAGGCAGGGCAGAACAAGGCCTTGACCCCAGGGTGTCAGGCGCCAGAGCCCGGCTCCCTGCTTACCCTGCCGCCACGCCTCCTGCAAAGCCAAACAACGATAATGACACCATTTACCAAGTCCCATCATGTGCCAGACGGGCAGGGCGCTACCACTGTGGTCGCAGTAATCCCTTCCAGCAGCCCTCTGCCCTCCACAGAGAAGGTAACTACGGCCCAAAAGGGTAACATCACCTGGTGCAGAGGCTGCAGCTAACAGCTGGCAGAAGTGGGGTCCGATCTGGAGATTTCTCAGTTCTAAAGTACAGCCTCCTGGGGTTCAGCCACACTGCACTCCCATGGAAGGGAGAGGCTGTCACGGAAGCTGGGATAATTTACTATAAAAATCAGAATGCTCTCGAAGAAACGACACGTTGCCCATGGCTCCTGCTACAGCGAGACAACTCAGGACCCCACTCCTAGTCAGGCCTGCCTCTGACTTAGGACTCTGGCAGGTTCATTCTCTCTGGGCCTCAGTTTCCCCACATGTTTAACCAGGTGACGAGCCTCTGGAGCTCTAGGAATCCCAACTCTATCGCTCCCTTGAACCTTAGTAAATATTAATGCAGTATTATGTTTTTACAGCTTTCCACAGTTTATAAAACACTTTTACATTGATGATCTCACCCATCCAATAACCCACCTGTGGAATGAACATCCTGACTTACAGAGTGGGAAACAGTGACTCAGTTTAGGTGACTCAGCCAAGGTCACACAGCGGGTAGGTAACAGGACTAGGATCTGGATCCCGGCCCTACCTAGTCCAGTAGGCTTTTTCCTCCAACTGGGCTGCCTGCTGGAGGAAGGTTGGGGCCCCAGAAGACGCCAGGGTATTGGAAGGGAAAGTAAGGAAAAACAAGCATACCCCCGAAAAAATCAGTAAGAAAAGAATTAACAACACAATAGGCAGTTCTTTGGAGACGAAACACAAGCAACCCTTAACCAGGAAGGAAAGTCTGCAAATTAAAACTCCAAAGAAACACCAGAGTAACAGAGATCAAAAAAATTTAATACCACGCCGTGTTGGTGAAGGTGTTGAGGAAGCAAGCGGTTCTCATGCATTTCTGTGGAAATGTAAAACTGATCAAATGTCATCAAAGGGACTGTGGCAGTCGCCATCAACACTGTAAACGCACACACCCTTTCACTGGACAACTGCCCTGGGAGGTATTTTTCCTACACCTCTGCCACACACGTACAAAATGACACAAGATGTCCACTGCCTGGTTTATCTCTGGAAGAACATGTTGGAAGTTGGTGGTGGGGGGGGCGCCTGGGTGGCTCAGTAGTTGAGCGTCCGACTTCAGCTCCGACTTGTGAGTTCGAGCCCCGCGTCGGGCTCTGTGCTGACAGCTCAGAGCCCGGAGCCTGCTTCAGATTCTGTGTCTCCCTCTCTCTCTGCCCCTCCCCGGCTCGTGCTCTGTCTCTCTCTCGCTTGCTCTCTCGCTCTCAAAAATAAACATGAAAAAAACCTTTTTTTTAATAATAAAATAAAAAATTTTAACAATATAGAAATATAAAAAAGAAACATACACTTAGATAGATATGACATACATTGTGTGGACTAAGAGCCAAACTTCAGGAGTGGTCAAACCCTGAAGTACAATGGCCCACGGTCATGTGAAATACTTGGAGGTGGTCAGATATTGTCCAAACGTGGTACTGCCTGAGTGAAAACACTAGCAGCTGCTGTGGGGGCCTTGTATCTGTTTATGACCCTACAATTTGCAATTAGCTTTGAAACCCACGATATGTGCGTTTTCACAGCAGAGCAGGGACTATTCCCATTTATGAAAGGCTGAAAGAGGTCACATGGTGAGTGACAGGTTACACCAGGACTGGAGCTGAGGTTCTCTCCCTGTCAAGGTCACGGGCAGAAATCAGCTCACAAATGCCAGCGGGGAGGCAGGGAAAGTGTGCCCAAGCAGGGCAACTTTTGGCTGGAGGTGGGACCTACAGTGTTATTTTAAAGAAACAAAAAAAAAGCACTGCTTTTGACTGGTTATTTCTGGGTGCTGGATTATTTTCTGTTTTTTGTTTGGCCCATTTGTATTCTCTCAAATTTCAATAAATTAATATCTGCCACTTATTCATAACAAAAAAATATATTTATATAAAAAAACAAAATGGATAATCTGCTACTTCGTTGAAAGGCACTGAAACATCCCAAACTGTTAAAGAATGGTTGTTTCTTTTTTTTTTTTTAATGTTTATTTATTTTGAAAGACAGAGGGTGAGAGCAAGGGAGGAGCAGAGAGAGAGAATCCCAAGCAGGTTCTGTGCTGTCAGCACGGAGCCCTATGTGGGGCCCAAACCCAGAAAGTGTGAGATCGTGACCTGAGCCGAAATCAAGAGTCGGACGCTCAACCGACTGAGCCACTCAGATGCCCCAAGAATGGTTGGTTCTTAAGGGTAAGAGACTATATAGGATGGGTGGGTGTGTGTGGGGGGGGGGGGGGGGGGTAACCTCACTTTTTTTGACTTATTAGTTCCAAACATTGGAAATTTTTAAACTACTATTTAAAAACTAGTTAAACTATTTAATAGTTTAAATATTTAAAATATTTAAAAAATATTTAAACTACTATTTAAAAACACTTTCTAGTAAAAAAAAAAAATTAATTCATGTTCATTTTAAATACCTAAGTATATATATTGCATATGTGGAACCAACAACTAAAATCTAAAATGAAAGAAAGAATTCAAGGCAGTAAGTCATCTCTCGAAAACATTCTGGGGTTAATGGCAAATTATAGAGCAATTAAACAAACATCTGAGTTATAGTAATGTAAAACTGTTGTTTTAAAAATCTCATCATTTTTAGCTTCCTCTATTACCCGAAAGAACTGCTTTGAAATTAACTCGCTCCGTGAGGCTCAGAACAGACTTCCCCTGGATGCAGGCAGATCCCATCTCCCAGGCTGAAGCGGGGCCAGGCTGTCTGCGCGGGCACCCACCACGTACACATGGACCTGCCTGTCAGGCGTAGTCGCCTAATCCATGCGGCTGCAAAATCCAGCAGCTGGCGAGGGCCCGAGGGGGTTGGGTAGCTCCGGTGTTGAATTGCCTATTGGCCACATGGTATGGTAAGTGTGGTCACTCTTTTTCCACTTGATGTGAGCTTTCCTTAAATAATTGCAGACCTCGTGGTTGCACCCGGCAGGAGCTCTGCGTGAAAGGCACCAGGGCCCCGAGGATGGCCATCTGAGCCTCAGAGAGCACCCACGGCCGAGTCTGCAGACTCCCACAGTATCTCAGAGCTCACTGACACCTTCCCTCCCCTACTGAAGTATTTCTTCGCTGAAACAGCGAGGGCTGAAAGACAGTCTTAAAGATTACAAAATGATTCAAGATGGATAACACAGCACTGTAGAAAAAAAAGGAAGAAATCAATTTTAGGTATAATCCGCAGAGGATTTTGAATAATTTGCTCCTTTAAAAAAAAAAAAAAAAAACCTGGCCCGAAGTTCCTAAATTGCGCCCAATCTTTCCACCCCCATGAGTGACTTATCCCAATGTTCCGTGATTCACCGGGGAGGTTGGAAATCGGGGATTCTCTTGCCTAGAGTTCCTCCTCTGCCTTCTCCTCCTTCCAAACCCACTCACTGCAGGCACATGATCCCACGACAAATTTCTTCCAACTTGGAGTTCAAAGAGAAGTCAGCACCTGTCACCGGGAAAGGGGACACAACCTGGAAAGTAAGAACCTGCGACGGGCTTTGCTCACTGGATGGAGGGAAATGATGTCGCCCAACTGAGATGTGAGAGTTATCTGGCTCCCTCCAGCTCCAGTAACTTACCTCCCTTTCCCTCCAGCACCTGGCGGTTCCGCCCCAAGCAGACAGCCCCCACAGTGGAATAATAATGAGTCACCAATGGCAGAGATGAGAGAGTTGGGGAAAGCCAGAGCCCAGAGAGAAGGCCAGACTTGTCCAAGATCACACAGCAAAGAGGGACAAGGGACAGGCAGGACCGGAACCCAGATCTTCTTCCCAGGCTCCCAAGGATAATGCTGCCACCACCATGGGACTCGGTCCTCAGCGCAGCTACAAACTTCTCTAAACAACTCTCTTCCCTAACTCTAACTCAGAGGGATCAATGGAAATTACACTTTTCAGGGGGAGTTGCAATTCTTGCAAAATCACACAATGGAAGGATGTCGCAACCTCAAGAAGACTGGGGATCACTGCTCCAAGGAGAATTCGAAATGATCCTGGGAACTCAGTCTAAGACAAGGCAGTGACAGGAATGACTGAGAGGCCCTTTCCAAGGCTACCCCATCTTGACCAGGTGGGTCTTGTGCCCCTCTCCAGGTCCACTTTGCACTTGGGGGCAAGGGGTGGGGGGGGGGAGCGTTAAGTCTCACATTCCTACCAAGTTCCCGCAACAGTGACCTTATTGGGCAAGACATTTCAACACGCCTGGCCTCAGGTTCTTCATCTGTAAAATGGAAATGAAAATCCTCCTGAGGACGTGAATTATGGATGTGGAACGCGCTGAGAATCTCACAGAAATGTGCTAAAAGGGTAACAGTGGTGGCAAGAGGAATAACAATAGTTAGACCACGGCAACACCTATCATTATCATCACTGCATTTACTCTGTAAAGCTACCAACCTTTCCCCTGTCCAGCAAGGACCTGGTGGGGGGACGGGGCCTGCTGCTTTATTGGGCAAAGGCCTTCAGTCAGGAGTGCAGGTGAGAAGCTGTGCCCCAGCCTTGTGTCTCCATGTCTAGGGCCTGCACAGACCACAGGGTGATGACACTCACCCACCCTGCCTGTGAGGCCCGGGGAAAACCTAGTCACCCTCCCTAAGACCTCCCCACTCCCCTGAGCAGCCTCCAGCTAGCTTTCCAGGCTGGAAATCTCAGCGCTCCTCTTTGTATCTCTTCCAGATACTCAGATCATCCTCTACGTCCTTCACCCTCACGGGAATCCTGGGAGCAGCGCAAGCCCTCCATCCTGGGGTGGGAGCTCCCGTCTCCCCTGAGTCACTCACGGCTCGTTCACCAGCCACAGGACGAACAGGGCCTTGTGACAGGCTGGTCTCTCCCTGCGATGCCCTTCCCCACCATGTCAGCCAGCTCCAGCTCACCTCTCCACACGCCGTCTGCTACACAGACTGTCTGGACACTCCCTCTGCACCGGCCACTTTCCATGGCCATCTGCAGATGGGTTCTTCCCGGGCCAAGGAGCAGGGCTTGTGCAAATCTGCAATCCTCGCTTCCCACACCCAGGGAGTGACTGCTGCGTGGACAGAAAAAGGAAGAGGCACCAAATGCTAACCTACAGTCTGTAATTCATGGGGTCTTCCAGTCTCCTCCACCAATGTGTCATCAAAGCAAGCGGTCACTGATTGCAACTATTGCTAATAACAACACCCAGGCACAGCACTCTCTTCAAACATTATTATCTTCTCGTTTCAACCGCCCACTGAAATACTGATTATTATCCCATTTCAGGTAAGGAAACTGAGACCCAGGCAGACTAAGTAACACGCTCTAAGTCACTCAGCTGCTAAAGATCCTAGACTCAGACTCTGGCCGAAAGCTCTAGTCTTAACTAACCTCTATCCAAGCCTGCCTTGTGCTGGCCCTCGAAATCCAGACCTCAGGCTAACGACTACCACTGGAGCCAGTTGACAGCTCTCCTTCCCTCGCTGTCCCACAACTGGATCACTGAAAACTTACCGCGAGGTCACCTGAGCAAAGGAGACCTTTCTCCTCATTCTGGAGTGGAATTTAAATCTCCCTCCTCCCCCTCATGCTTTTCACTTCATCCTTGAGCCCATCCTGCTCTCCCCAGGACTTGATCCACTAATCTGGGCCAACTGTGGCTCGAGGGAGAGGAATCTTGGGCAAAATATCACCACTGTCCTCTAGGCCCACCTGCTACAGTGTCCAGCTTACAGACCACCCCACCCCCACCCCCAGAGGTGGGAGACCGCCACCTTCCTGCTGGTGGCTGGGCTGCAAAGTACAAAGCAGGCGGCCACATCCTCGGCCACTAGGACAAAGAGCAAGTGCTGGAGAAGTTGAAGGCCCAGGGTGCTGCTGAGCACGACACGGGGCCGTACCCATGCAACAAGGAAGGGCTGTTGCCCAACCCTGGGGAGAAGGTGGCGTGAGGTCCCCGGGACACTGGGGTATGATTCCTGGGGGACAGGTCCCTGGTCACACCTGCCTGCTGGGCCCCAAATGGGGGGGCTGGTCAGTAAAGAAGCCATATCCTCCCAGTCCACCACTCACCCTCTGAGCCTCGAGTCCCTCACCTGAAGAATGGGGCTTTATCTCCGGGGGCTGCCAGGAGAATTAAGCGAGCTCACCCCAGTGGCCAGTACAGATTAAGGGCTCAAAGCAAATTCATTCATTCATTCATTCATTCATTCAAGAAACATTCAGGGGCGCCTGGGTGGCTCGGTCAGTTAAGCATCTGACTTCGACTCAGATCACGATCTCACAGTTGAGTTCGAGCCCCGTGTCGGGCTCTGTGCTGACAGCTCAGAGCCTGGAGCCTGCTTCGGATTCTGTGTTTCCCTGTTTCTTTGCTCCTCCCCTGCTCACACTCTGTCTCTGTCTCTCAAAACTGAATAAATGTTAAACAAGAAAAGGAAGGAAGGAAGGAAGGAAGGAAGGAAGATTCAGTGAAGGCCAATCACGTGCTGGGCCCTGGGCTAGGTGCTAGGGATACAGTGGAAACCACTCAGGCAATATACAGGCCTTGTGGAGCCTTTCATTCCCACAGGGGCAACAGGCAACCAACGAGGTACAAATTCAGAAACATGAGCGTATTTGGGAATGGTATGTGCCTTAAAGAAAAGAGAATATGGTGCTGGGATAGAAAGGGGTCAGAGCAGGAAGGTCAGGGAAAGCCTTCATGAGGACATGTCTCAGCAGATCTGGAGGAGGAAAGGGAACAGCAAACCATGATGCCTGGGAAGAGCATTTCTGAAAGAGGGAACAGCACGTGCAAAGGCCTCACTACACTAACTTGAAGACTATTTTCGTGATCACTTGAGCCACACCCCGTCCACTCCATAGAAGCGGCACATACAGCTGGGAGGACAGTGAGCATCCGGAGAACAGGGTTCTAATCCCCTTGCTTCCCCTAAACCACCATATGGCTTGGGACCATGACCAACAAACACCCTTTGATCTGTAAGGGTCCCAATAAATCCAACGATCCCTGATCTGAGGATCTGTAAATGGCTTGCACTCCCTCAAGCTCCTTCCTTTTCCCCTCTTCCAATCCACCCACCTCTTGAAGTAATCCTGATTTCCCCCAACCCCCCCGAGTGGCCCCGTAAGTGAGGAGGCAACTGAGGATCAAGGAAGACAGATATAGAGATGAAGGCAATAGCTGACAACTGATCTGCTGCACTCTCTTGGTTCCATTTCCCCATCTGTAAAATGGGAATAGTATCCCCCCCGCCCCTGCCTACAACACAGAATTGATGTGAAGATCGAGTGGAAATGCCACATAAGGAAGCTACCCTGCTTTATACAGAAGGGGCTTCTATCTGCTTCTGGGTCTTTTGTATCCTAAGTGCTACCCTGTGTTCTGGACTAAGGCAGAAAGGACAGAGAGGGGAGGGAATGACAGAGTTAATGCCAGATACTCTACGAACAGTATCTGATTGTTCAAGACGAAAGCAGGGTGCCATGAGAGGGAGCCTTCTAAAAACACAGAAGCTTAAGGGCCGGCTCTCAAAGATTCTCATTCACTGAGTCTGGGACAGCCCCAGACGTGTAATTATTATTGTTTTAATTACACAGTTGATTCCGATATGCACTCATGGTTGAGAACCACTGATTAGTTCTACCAACCCTGGAAGGTAGGACATATTAGTATTCCCATCTGGGAGCTGGGTAACTAGAGCACAGAGCGGCTGTCTAACTCCTTGGATCACACAGCTAAGATCTGAACCAGACAGTTTGCTCTCATTAATCATGAGGCTACACATTTTTTTTTTTTTTTTGGTTTTTTTTTTAAGTAATCTCTACGCCCAACGTGGGGCTCGAACTCACAACCCCGAGATCAAGAGTCGCATGCTCCAGAGACTGAGCCAGCCAGGTGCCCCAGGGCTACACAATTTCTTGAGGCCAGTCATACAGACTCCTACTGCATCTATACATACATACTCCTGTGCAGCCCTAAAAATACAAAAACCAACACCTCACATTCACAGTTAAACTGTTAAAGTTAACTGCATTAACTTTCAGAGAAACTTCTATGGCAGGACCGACTCCTTACTCACTTGGCATTATTGGGGAATAACGTGTGTTCACATAAGGCAAGTTTGTAGGTAACTTTGGAACTTTTCCTGCTTTTGATCGACTTCCTGTTTTAGGTGGTTAATGCCAAATTGTACTTCACTCTTCCTTGCTTCCTCGAACAGAGAACACTGGACAGAATATACCTCTCCTTGGGAAAATTTCTCTCTATGGCCCATTAACCTTGTAACTTCTGTAAGGTGTATTCCGGAACGAGAGGCCTCCTTGCCCCCTTACCAAACAGAAACATGTCCACGTGTTTCTACCTCTGATAGAACCGCGTCCCCACCCCCAACCTGTCCCATGCCTGCACACACACACACTAACTGAACTGGCTTACTGCTACTGAAGTCATGAGGTGTGGACAGGACTTCCAGGCTTGTAAGAATGGTGTGTAAACTAAGAGTGAGTTGGTCCTGAGCAGGAAGGGCGGGGCGGGGGGGGGGGGGGTGATACTATGCAGAACAGGGTCTTGAGTGGATTCTGTGCAAGGCAAGATTGACACCACGTGGAGTTAATTGTCTCGGGCTACAGAGTGTGGTCACTGGACCCTGAGGGCTCCCTCTCTCCTTTTCCTGCCTGAATTTCCCCCCTTTCTTCCTCCAGAGTGGAGGCCAGTCTGCCCCATTCCTCTGGAATAAGCACACGGGCAATGGCCAGAAGGCCCAAAGGAAGGTGCTGGTTTTGATCTCTTTGGAAGGTGTGGAAATATTAGACCAGACACCTCCCTGCAACCACAGAGACTCCTGAAGCCCTGAGCCCCTCCACAGTGGGGCCAGAGCAATGCCCTGTAACAGACTGGATTCCAGCAGTGGTTTAATGTTCTACAAAGACATGTCCACTGCAGATGTGTTCTGATAGCGGGGTTCTGGAGGCTCCAAAAAATGTTTGTCTTTGATTCCTTTGTGTGCAAGTCCTATCTTGGAGACAAGGGCAGCAGGCCCCTTGTGAAGACAGGTACAACTCCCCCAGTCCCCTCGCCCACACACCCCAACATAGTTCCAAGCAGAGAAGGGGCCTCTGGGGCCAAGCAAATGGTTGGTGAATTTCCTGAAAGCTCAAATAGCATTTGTTCAGACAGTCAGTCAACAAACATCTATTGAGGGCCTACATTGTACCTGCATCTGGTAAGGCACTGGGGGATCTGATGGTGAACCAGCTTGATGAGGTCCCTTTCCTTAGGGATCTCCGGTCCTGAGTGGGTAGAGGAGAGAACAGTGAAGAATAAACACATAAACAAAGGTTATCACAAGCTGGGACCAGAGTTTTGCATTTAACAAGGCTCTAGGGAAAGCCAGGGGTGGGGACAAACCTTGCACACAGTGGGCCCTGAATAAATGGATGTCTACTCTTCATACAAATCCTCCCCCAAAGCAACTCCCCTTCCGCACCCCTGTCTCAGCACCCCTGTCTCACTGAGGCCCCTGTACTCTGGGCCTTCTCTCTCACATCCCACTCACTTCCACTTAGCACCCCCCCACCCCCTTTGCTGAAGCCAAGTGCAGATGCCTCCTTCCTGTAGCCCATCACCCACACTGGAGTCCTTTCTCTGTGCTCAGCCAGATTACCCACACTGCGGTGGTTAAGACCAAGTGCTCTGAAGCCAGGCAGACCCAGGTTCAAGTCCCAGCCTCTCCACTATCTGCCTGAAGGATGCGGGGCAAGCCACTGAACTTGCAACCTCTGCTTTCTGGTCTGTCATAGCACCAGACTCACCAGATGGTTGAGGATTAAACAAGATAATGCACCCGAAAGTCCCAGCCTAGAACCTGGCATGAATCAAGTGGTCATTAAGCATTAGCTGTTTCTACGATTACTGTTATTAATAACAATATTAATGAAAACCTTTGCTGGAGCACCTGGCTGGCTCAGTCAGTAGAGCATGCGACTCTTGATCTCAGGGTCATGTGTTCAAGCCCCACGCTGGGCATGGAGCCTACTAAAAAGAAAAACAACAACAACAGAAAACCTTTGCTGACTCCTCCCTGCATGCCAAGTGCAAAGTCCTGGATGGTCAAAGCTCTCCCCTTTAGCCAGCTTCCCCGTTTTGTTTTGGGGTGACTGGAGGGCAGGGATAAGCTCAGCAGGGTGGTAGAGTACACAGTGGGGCAGGGCACATGAGAGGTCTGTAATAGACGGGGGGATCACAGAGCAGAAAGGGCCCACTTGCAAGAGGGAGAATTAGATGCGGTGGAACTCACGCTGGGCCTTGAAGGATGCAGCCAGAGGTGGGGAGAGGAGACAGACGCCTCATGCCAGGAGTCCTAGCGGCTGCCTGGCACAGGAAGGAATGGCACCAACACCACAAACTCTGTGGAGTCAGCCTCAGCCTACTCAACTGTAAAATGGGGAGACCGATGGGCACTCCTTCATGGGGTTCCTCAGAGATTAATGTGACTGTGAATAATTTACATGACTAACTTGGCATAGGACCTGACCGAGGAACCTGAGGCCAGACTGCGAACCCCGGACACCAGGCCCATGTTAAGATTATTATATTGTTCTGTTTCTGCAGCACCAGATCCAGCATGGCATAGTCTCATACTAGTTGAGGAACAAATTGATAGAAGGGTAGGCAGGCATTTGAGGCCTTGAATGCCATCACCAGGAGCTCACTTCTGCAGGCTGTGCAGGGTGGACCCGCAGATGTTTTGAACAGTGGCTGCTGTAGCCTCCGGGATCACGAGCAGCGCGGAGGCCGGGTCATCCATGGTGTCAAGGAGCCAAGACAGGGCCCTCCTCCCCAGCGTCCTGGGTACCACGCTTCCCGCGAGGAGGCTGAGACCAGAAATAAAGGCTCCAACAGCCACGTTGCCAAGGCTGTTTGCCATGGCAACCTCAGGGAGCCACTCGTGGGCCGGCTGCCGCAACTGCTCAGGGCTTGGTTTCTAACGTCTCCTCGCTCTCCCTCTGCTAAATGGCTGTGTTCTGCCAGGCAAGCAAGGGAGAAAACACGGCTGCAGGGCTGCTGGGGAACATCCCTCTCAGCCAAGCAGGGCTCGCCCGGCTGAGTTCCCAGACAGTGGGTCCCAGACAGCCGAGCGTCTGCTATCCAGAGCCAGCCCTGCCCATGTAGACAGGAGCTAGGGGTCCTGTCCTGCCTCTGCTAGGTGACCCGAAGCCAGTCCCTGGTCAGCTCCCAGCCTGTTTCCTCACTTCGAGGTAAGGGCACTGAGTAAGATGGTCTGTAAGGCACTCCAGCTCCCCGAAAGCTGTTTTCCACTGGTGTGTTTATACATCCTTGTCATTGTCATCATCCTAGTGGCAACTGTTTGCTGAGTGCTTACTCTATGTCAGGCAATGCTGCGAGCGTCATCCATTCTCTGCTGTAGCTATCCAAAGAAAACACCACGATTCTCCCCAATAGTGTACGTGAGGCCTTGAATGCCATATCCAGGAGCTTGCTTCTACAACTGGGGCCAGAAAGGTTAAGACACTTGCTCAAGTGTCTAGTCACACAGCTAGTAAGTGGTAGGCCCCTGATTTTAAACCCTTGGCAGCGAAACTCCAAAGCCGAGAGCTCTTAACCACTACCTGGTTCTTCTCTCTTCAAGTAGCATCTAACTGGATTCAGTTTTCTAAAAGTCAATATTGCGGTCCTTGCTAAGGTTGGGTGGGATTCCTCTTCAGCTCCCTCGGAAGCAGAGGGGGAAGGAAAACATAATACTCCTCTGGAAGAGAAACCTCAGGGCCTCAATGGGATCAAGGCCCCAGAGCTCAGTGGGACGGCAAAAGGCGGGGTCTACACTGGATTTGTCTGTTTTATTACTAACAATGGCTCCTACTCACTGAATATTCCTAAGCATTTTACAGGCATCATGTCAACTAGTCCTAAAACCCTCCAAACTATGTGCTACTATCCGTCCCACTTCCCAGGTGAAACACCTGAGGCACAAAGAAGCCTGTGCCAAGGTCACAGGGCTCCCAGAATCAGAGCCCAACCCTAGGGCTCAAGGTCTCTCAGCCACTTAAACAAGTAATCGGGGCAAATGTTTGTTTTCTTACCTAAAAGAGGGAGCTGTAATGACAGGTCTTTGGGGATAATTAATCAATGACTTTACCCTCCCATTTGTAAAAGTCTCTCTGGTCTCCTACCCTACTCCTGGGCAGCAAATCTGTCTCTGCCCTAAAGAGTAGTCAGGGTGGGGGGGGGAATTTAAAAAGAAAGAAAGGGCAGGGTGGGGAGCCCAGGAGTCTAGCTGCCATCAGGGGCCTATAGACCCTGTGCCCAGCCCAGCTGTATGCTTCAGATCAGACCCTCCCTCAGCCCTGTGAACCCAGGCTTCTGACCCCCCATCGCCACCCCCTGACTCACTCACTGGGTAATCGTTATGAAAGCACCTAATGAAGAAACCCAGGGTTAACTGCTAGGGGCATGGGGGGGCCTTTGGGGTTTAGGAGCTGTAAGAGTAGGAAACAAATGCAGCCTGTCCAGGGGTGGCAGTGGAATGCACCCCAGGATCCCACAGCCACCACAAAGCCCAGCCACCTGGGCAACAGTGTCTCTCTGAGGACTATCCACTTGTCTGTCCCCCAGAGCCAAGACACCCCCTCCCCAAGTCCTGATACTGGAAAAGAATAGGTCTGAGAGTCAGGGACCTGGACCTCTTCCAGCTAAGTGGCTTCTTCTGTGCCTCGCTCTGTATTCCTCTTCTGGAAAAGGCAGGGAAAGAGTGGATGCTCTCCAATGACCCTCCCAAGCATGGCAGGACAGGACGGGGCTCAGGGGTCAATGTTCAAATCCCAGGCTAGACCCTCACGAGCTGCAAGCCCCTAAGTGACTAACCCAATCCCTGTGCACTTACAAAATGGGGACAACAGAGCCCACGTCACCGTTACTGGGAGAAACCATGTGATAGTACTCAAAAGTCTCTTTTCACAAATACACACTGAAACAGTCACGGACGACAGGATGTGGTGTGTGCATGGATGAACAAGAATGGCCATGGGTCCAAAATGGCAGAATGAGGCTGATGGGAACATGGGGATTCACCATACCATTCCGTGGCCGGCCCCTTCTGTATGTGTTGGACATTTTCCAGAGTAAAATGTTTAAAACACAAACTTCTCTTCAGAGAACCTGACACCTAATCACATAAAACATTCTTCTGCTCAAAAAAAAATAAAATAAAATAAAATCATCTATGTAACAGGTAACCGGAAAGCTAGCTCAGGATAAAAATACTATTTCTTGCCCTCCCAGATCTGTCAACCTAGCGGTAGGGACAAAAACACGCAGAGGGACAGTAGGGACACCAGAGGGACAGTAGGTAGCACCGTCCATGTGAGTGGTAGACTTAAGAGGCTTCCCCTGGAGGACAGGTGTGGGGGTGGGAGGAGCCTGAAGTGCAGGTGGGCTTGGAATACATTTAAACGGTGGGGTGGAGTGATTTCCTAAATGAGTAAACTTAATGTGACCTACATTAGGAAAAAAAAACATACCCACGATTTGGTGCTTATTATACGGCACACATCGCGTTAGGTGCTTTCAATCCATTTGCATTTGATTTTCATTGACTTCTTGCCACAACTTTATAAGGCAAGTACTATTTATTGTTATCTTTATACGGGAGGGAACAGGAGTGCAGGGAGGTTATGGGACCCACCAGGGGTCTCACAGCCAGCAACCGGCCAAGGCCAACCCACGTAGGATGAGTGAGTGCAGTGGCCACACCAGGGATGAGCAGCTGTGCCTGGAGAGCGGGGAGAAGGTGGCACCAAAACAATGGCATCGGAGCTGGATCTGGAAGGATGAGTATGGAAATGGGAGAAACAGTGGCAGAGGAGATAGACTACACTTCCAGGAAGAAGATTCATGACATACCCTGGGGGAGGAGGGAGGGGACACCCATACCGAAAGGGAAAGTAGACAAAGCAGGATAATGTCAGGGGCCTGGCTCTCCAAGTTCAAGTCCTTGGAGGCCCTTGAATATTTAAACTTGGGGCTTTAGTGTAAAAGTCCTGGGAAGCCACGTGGGGGGGGGGGGGGGGGGGGATGTGTGAGGGAGGGAATGGCATCAGACGTGCATTCTAGCAACTGCAGGAATCCCATAGTCATGAAAAGACAAGACCCAGACCGGAAGAGGGGGAGAGGAACAGAAAGGGCAATCCAATCCAATCCAATCAATTCTACATCAACCGAGAGTCCACAGGACCCATGCGAGGCACTGGAGTACCTTGGAGAAGAAATAGCAAATGGGCCTGCTCATTCTCTTCCAAATGACTTTATCTGGGTCTCCTTCACCCTCACATAAGAATTATGTTTCCCTCTTTTGCATAAAAAAAGGACTGCATGAAGGGGAGTTTGCTTACACTTAATCCTGCCCTTCCAAAGTGCTTCAAAAAGAATTCGAAGTGTTCTGAGCTGCAGGCTGCAACTCATTTTATATACATTATATTATTTGACTCTCACCCCTGGGAGTTAGGGACTATAATCCCCACTTCAGAGATTGAGAAACTGAGGCCTAGAGAAGCAGAGGGCCTGATGAGTTGTCTTCTCTCTCTCTCTCTCTCTCTCTCTCTCTGCAACGTGCCTTCATTCGCTCGAGGTGCTAGAAACACACTGCACAGAAGCCGTCCCTGCCTCTCCCTGCCTCGGGAGCTTGGAGTCACGTGGTCTGGGAACCTCGCCTCTGATCCTGGCTCTTCTACTCACTCCAAGATAGCGTAGGTAGATTATCTTCAGCAAGCCAGCCAGTTCTCTGCAACTAAAATCCTCATCTGTAAAATGGTAATATAATGGCACCTACCCTTTGTAGACTCTCCCTGAGGACAAAACACAACAATGCAAAAACAATGCTTGGCAGAGTGCACGGCATCTAAAGGATGCTCCGACAGATGTCGTTGAGGATGATGAAGGAAGAGTTAGCTGTTAGCACTGCAGTGCTCATGTTATGACCTCACTTCTAAGCCCAAGTCCCCATTTGCAAGGCTGCTTCTGACTCAAGCCAGTATTCCTTCTATTATTCCAGAGAGAGAGAGAGAGAGAGAGAGAGAGAGAGAGGGAAAAGGGTGACTCATACCCTGGCAATGGTGAAGCTTCTGGCTGGCCTGCAGCAGCTGGGGAGAGGAGAGTCCCAAGGTGAAGGGGAAATATGAGCCCCCCAGGGCCCAGTTGCTGGGCCATTGCCTTTCCTGGCTTTCACAGGCATCCTGATCATTAGTACCAGCCACGGAGCCCCAGTGAAAGTGGAGCCCTGCCCTCAGGTAAACAAAGCCAGCACACATGTCCCCTTCTGGGCTCAGGTGAAGAAGTTACTCCCCCTGTTCCCACACAGGTGAGGGGTGGGCAAAGGCACCCAGCCAAGGCTGCACTCCAACCTTCCCCTCTAGATGCCTGCAACGTTGACTTGGAAAAGAAGTTAGCCCTGGCATGGGGGGCCATGGAAGCTGGGGGGCTATGGAAGCTGCAACACTGCATACCCAACAGGTGAACACTAGGAGTTCAAGCCACTTTCCCAAATCTCCATGTGACGGGGCCCCTTCTCAGTACTCAGGTCCAATTTTAGAACACTGAGGGGATAGGACACCAATTGAGAAATGGGCCAAATCATAAACATGACATTTTACAGAACAGAACCAAAAATCATCATATGGGGGGGCAGGGGGGAAGCATTACAAGTGATCAAAGAAATGCACGTTAAAACAAAAGGTTAAAAGAATTTATTGATGAACAGACTGGCAAAAATGTAAACCAATTAAAATACCAAGTTTTCTGGCTACAGGGAACCAGGCATTCCCACACAATGCTGGTAAGTGTGTAAATTACCACAATCCTTCTAGAAGGCAATCCAGAAATGTGTTTCCCAAACGCCTGCATAGTTCCTTTGACAGAGTAATTTCACTTCTAGGAATTTAAATGAAGGAAAGAAGACATATGCAAAGATATTCATTTCAGCATGGCTTACAAGAACAACAAAAATTGTAAACAACTTAAATGACTAACAATAAAGGACTCATTAAATACATTTTAGTTCAACACTCAATGAAATACTATATAACCATTCAGATAGTATGATATTAAGTAGAATATTTATTGATGTGGAAAGACAATCACAGCATATTGTTTGGAGGAGAAAAAAAAAGCATATTACAACAGCATGATTCCAAGTTACAATTAGTATATAATGAGTGACTCCATTTTTGTGCAAAAGATATAATCGATAGGAGTGACTCCATTTTTGTGCAAAAGATATAATCGATAGGAATCAGTGGGAAAGAAAGGTCTGGAAATATATATAAAAATTAACAGGGGTTACCTTTGGGTAAGATTACCTATTTTCAATTTCCTCTTCATGCTTGCCAGTATTTTCTAACAATTCTATAATTGAATATTTTTAAGTGGTAAGAGATTAGACCACATGATTTGTAAAGCTCTGACATTTTGGGCATCTATCTATGATTGATGTCCCAAGTGACTTCAAACAACCCATATTTAGTGTGAGCTTACTGTGTGGCCTTTAGAGCCTAAGTCATGGCCTATAGCTGTAGCTTTCTGCATTCCTTTCTACCCATACTGACTGCCCAGCTGTCTCAGGGACCGCCTAGGAGCTTCCCCTGTAATTCACGTGCCTAGCCAAGAGCCAAGCAAAGGAATTCAGCACGGTGGCAGGTGCCACGGGGCCACAAAGAGATGAAAGGCACAACTCTAGTTCCAGAATCTTACTGGGCCACAGGACTCACACACAAAATGCTTGGTTGTATCACACAGACTAAGAAAACCAAAAGAGACACAAAGCAGAGCAAGCCAGGAAAGGAAGGCCTGCTCGAGAGGGCCATGCAGGAACAGTGGGTGAGGGCACTGGAGGCAAGGGGCACAGGCTGGGCAAAGGTGAAGCCAACCCAAAGTCCTCTGGGATACGTGCCCCAAACCTTTCCAAGAGACTTTCACAATCCTCGGTCTGCAGAATTTCTGAACTTTGGCCCGAATGGGTAAAAGTTAAGTCTCCTAAACACAAGTCCTCCCTCTCTCTAACTCTGGATTAGCCACCAAAGACAAGTCTTTTGGATAAAGACAATAAATTAGCTTTTTATTCGCTTTCCCCACCCCTTGGGGGGGGGGGTCGGGAATGGAGGGAGGGACAGGGAGGGTCTGGAAGAGGAGAGGGAGTTGCAGGAACAACCAGACATCTCACATGCAAGCAGAGCTCACCCCCACCACCTCGACCTCCTCTTCTCTTGCCTGCAACACCAGCCCCATTTGACAGATGGAGGAAAGGAGGCTCAGAGAGTTCAAATGGCTCGCTCTGGGGTCACCCAGCCAGAGAGTGGGGAAGGCGACTCCACTCAGGCCTTCTGACTCCAAGTCCAGTGCTATTTCGAGGTAACACACAGGACCTGGAGTCAGGAGCCCTGGGTGGCTCTGTCACCCGCTGGCTGCGTGGTCCTGTACAAGCCGCTCACCCCTCGCAGCCTCTAACCCCAACTGTAAAATGAGGAGGCACGCGATGGCCCGCCCAGGTCCTCTTCCGGCTGGGCTCTATGAACCTTCTAGGGGTGGCTGCAAAGCTCCCCTATCAATTACATTTCCCAAGTTGGGCCGGCAAAGATCACCAGAGGAGCCTCTGCCTGTCACGTGGTTAAATAAAAAAAGCAAACGTCCCAGATTAACTTTCACTGCACTGCTTCTGCTGACACCCGATTACCCAATTTTCTAGTTTCCTTGGGTGAAATATCCCTGCAGGGTAGGCCCACTGCAAGACTAAAGGGCAAATAATGAATCACTGGTGAGCCAAAGAACACTAAAGATGGAGTTAAAACCAGGGTCCAGAACGGACGGTTTTTGCTCTGGGTCCCCGAACGAGTCTCCTGCTATTTCAGGCTTCCTTCACCCGAGTCTCAGTCGCGAGGTTTGGAGGCACCCCCAGACAAGTGCAAGGGATGAGGACAGAACTTTCCCGGGGGCAGCTCTGTCCCGCCCGCACCCAGTCCTCCTAGGCCCAGGCTGTCGGCTGGGGCTGGGGAGGGGGGCGGCAGTAACGGGGCGGCGGTGGTGCTGGGGCTGGGATCTGCCTTCCGAGTAGACGTGGGCGCGGGGCGGGCGACGGCGCCCGGTGACCGCCGCGGGAGCTCCACTGCAGTTTCGTCAGAGGTAAAGGTACGCGCCCGGCGCGCGCGGCGTGTGCACACAAACACACACACCCGCGCGCGCAGACCGCTCATCACACACACTACCCACCCCACCCCCGGCCCTAAGACTGCGCGATCACACGCCACCACCCCCTCGGCCCGAGCCCCGAAACCACCCCAGCACGCCCGCCACCGACCACGAGGCCCCGCGGCTCCCTGACGCATGGATGTCTGCAGCGGGCGAGGGTCGGCCTTCTCCCGCGCGCGGCGGGCTTCCTCTCCGCGACACCCCGCCACGCCGCGCCGTCCCAGCCGCCAGCCGGGAGTCGCCGCCCGGAGCTGAACGTCTCGGCTGCTGCGCGTCCCCTCCAAGTCGAGTCTCACGGCTAGGAGTCAGCTTGCAAGCCTCTCCCCGCCCACCCGGTCCCATGACAGCTGCTGCCGCCCAAAGACAGGCAGATTATAACAAGAAGCAAAGTTTCCCTCTCTCTCCTCCCACCGCCCGCCCCCCCTCCGCCTTCCCCCTCCCTTCCAGTGTTATGCAAAACGAGCCGGCACCGGCGCTCGGACTCCAGGTACCAAACCAGCCCTCGCGAGCCGCGCCCGGTTCCGCCCGGCGGCCCCCTCTCCGCGCCCAGCCGTGCGCCCGCATCCGGGGTCTCATTCTCGCCTCCGCCGCATCCCCAGCCTCCCCGCTACCCGCAGCCGGGCGCCGGGAGAAAAAGCCATAACTATGGGGCCAAACTTTATGCTTGCAACAGGCATGGGGTGGGGAAAACCAAGGAAGGGGTGGGGGGCGCGTACGCCTAGTGCAGGCATTTTCGGTGGCGGCTCGTCCCAGCAGCAGCACCCCCCCCCCCCCCCCCCCCTCCCAGTCCCCACCTCTCTCGCCTCCCCCCGCCCCGGCACACCAGAGCACCCTCTCCTGTCACGCGCGTGTCGCCGGTGGGGCTCCCAGGCGCAGCCAGAGCCCGGGACGCCGCCTCGCCTTCCCTTCCCCCAGCATCGCCGGGCGCGCACCGGGGCCGCGCGCCGCAGGGGGGGACCCAGGCGCCCCCAGACAGCCTTTCCACCCCCATCCTGCCGTGCTTTTCTCCCCGGGGGATCGGCCGGTAGCGAAACCAGGAAGGTGCTATCTCCGGCCGCATGTCCACGTGCCCCGCAGACCCCCTAAGCCCTTAGCCGGCAACCGGCAGGAAACTCTGCGCTGCAGGCGCCGATGGGGAGCCGCGGGGGGGCCAGCAGCAGCACTCCGGGCACCCGAGACCGGAGGACCAGGGCACTCGGGGGACCCGGGCAGGCGCCTGAGCCGGGGCCACAAGTCCACGTGAAAGTACGGCAGCAAGTGCCGGCAGTCTGAGGGCGCGCCTCCAGCACCCAGGGCCAGCCTGAGGGTCCCCCACACCTTGGCGCGGCTCCACCTCCCCAAGGAAACGCGGTAACCCCCACTTCTGCTGGCGCGGGGGGGGGCAGACTCCAAGCACCCGAGGCCAGACCCTCCCCAGCGGCCGTAGCTCCCCCCACGCTCCGGCTTGCGCGGGGGGAGCCCCCAGCTCCCTACCTCCGAAACAGAGATCCTCTCGGGGTGCAAGGAAAGGGGGGCTCCGCAGCCGGGAACCCCCGATGCACCCACCGTCGCCTCCCGGCCTCCGCGGCTGCGACGGCAGCCCCCGCAGCTCAGCACCCCTGGCCCCCGGCCCGCGGCCCCTGCTGGCCGTACCTGCGTGTCGGCGAGATAGTTGAGGAAGAAGGAGGAGAGCTCTTCGTCCAGCAGCGCGCCGCAGTCGTTCCCCGCCATCTTCCAGCCGCGGCTGCAGCGTGCGGCGGAGTCAGCGCCGAGCCGGCCGGGGGGAGGGAGCGAGCGAGCAAGCGAGGGAGGCGGGAGGAGGGAGCGAGGCCGGCGGGAGGCGGAGGGCGGAGCTCAGGGCCCGGCTGCCGCAGGGCCGCTGGCTGCGGGGGCGGGGCCGCGCGGTGCCCGCGCGAGCCGGGGGTCGCGCCCCCACTTTCCTGCGCCACGTCTGGCGCCGGGGTCCTCGCTCGCAGCCCCCGGCCCGGAGGAAAGCGCCCGCAGCCCGGTGACGATGCCCCAGCCAGCGGCCCGGTGCCTGCGCAGCAATGCGGGCAGCCCCCCGCTCCTGCCAGAGCGAATCACGTTGCGTTAGCGCTGGGCGGGTCCTTTGAGACAACCTGCTTCTGCACAGCTGGGGAAACTGAGGCCCGAGAAGGCAGAGGACTTGGTCTGAAGTCACTGTGCATTTCAATAGCAGGAAGACACAGTACATAAGCTCAGGTCCGACTGCCCCAGAGGTTTGAGGTTTTCTGCCTGAGCTGCAACACCAGAGAGGGAGGAAAACCATAGGTCAAAGGTGGAGAAATCAGGGAAGGCTCCTCAAAGGAGGTGGCCTTTTTTTTTTTTTTCTTTTCCTTGAAAAATGCATTGACTCGTATTCTGTTAAGTTTGACCATCTCCCTCCGGTCTGTCTTCACTCCCCTACCCCTGAATAAACTTCCATGACTTCTCTTACCATGCATGGCTCACATGCCCGCTTCCCCAGGCCCCCTGGCCTCCCAGTTCCTTTGATGAACCCTCTCAATACCCGCACCCACACACAGTGCTTTCCACTGACCAGCAGCCATCTACCTAGTAACCACATCTTCAGCGGCTGGGTCCCCACTGCCCTTCACACTGTCAACCCCTTCTTTCTCCCGCCACCCCCACCGCCATGGGCCCCCTTAGCTCTACAGGCCTTTCCTTTAGGGGCATCTGGGTGACTCAGTTGGTTAAGCATCCAATTCTTTTTTTTTTTTTTTTCAACGTTTTTTTATTTATTTTTGGGACAGAGAGAGACAGAGCATGAACGGGGGAGGGGCAGAGAGAGAGGGAGACACAGAATCGGAAACAGGCTCCAGGCTCCGAGCCATCAGCCCAGAGCCCGACGCGGGGCTCGAACTCACGGACCGCGAGATCGTGACCTGGCTGAAGTCGGACGCTCAACCGACTGCGCCACCCAGGCGCCCCATAAGCATCCAATTCTTAATTCAGCTCAGGTCATGATCCCACAGTTCCAGCCCCACATGGAGCTCTGCCCTGACAGCATGGAGCCTGCTCGGGATTCTCCCCCCCCCCCCCCCCACACACACCGTGCCTTTCTCTCTCTCTCTCTCTCTCTCTCTCTCAAAATAAATAAATAAACTTAAAAAAATAAAAATAAAACACTGGCCATAGCTGCCATTTTACATTTGTTTCAGTGAAGATTTGGTCTTCACGTCTCTCCTTACTAGACCCTAAGACCCATGAAGGCAGGGACTAAATCTGCTTTCCCATTTGCTATATCTCCAGGGCCTGGCACACAGTAGGTGCTTAATAAATAATGTGTTAACTATAGAACCCAGAGGATTTTGATACCCCCCACACCCCCACCACCCGTTGAATAGATAAGGAAACTGCCCGGAGCCGATGGTGCCAGAACCAGAACTCAGGCCTCCTGACTGTAACCTTGGACTCTCATCATCATGCCCTGCTGTTTGCCAGGCAGCACATGAGGGCACCACCTGGATAAAGGCCTAAGGAGGGAAGATTTAGGCCTGTTTCATTGGGCACGCCTGCCTCCTGCTCTCCTCCCCCACTGGCACTCAGGAGGGCTGCCCCACCCTGCCCACCCTGCCCACCCTGTGTGGGCTCCCTCCCAGCCAGAGGAGGAAACAGGGAGAGTTCTCAGTACACCTGCTCAGACTTGAACACCAGAGCAAGAGCTTCCTTCTTCTCCAGTCTGAGGTTCCCAGAACCGCAGGGCGTGATTTCACTCTTTGGGCTTTAGGCCAGCGCGCTTTTAAGGAATAAAGAATCCCAACAGAGAGCCTCCATCTAGCCTTGGAGCACTAGTCTGGGATTCAGGAGTCCCGGGTCCTGGTCCAGTCCTGCTACATCTTGTCTCAGTATTGGGCAACTCAGGAGATCAAGAGCATGGGCAACCCCCCCCCCCCACCACCACCGCAGTCAGACTGTCTGGTTCTGAACCCCTGCCAATCATCTAGTGTCAGGCCTTGGTTTCCTCATCTACACCAGTGGAAATCATAGAATTACTTACTTCATAGGGATGTTATGATGAGTGAAGAGGTAAAATATGTAAAGTGCTTGGCACGGTGCCTGACCTCATGGGGAAAAACACTAAACTCTGGTCCTCTGTTTCCTCATCTGTAAAAATGGGGAGAAAATACACGTCCCTTGAAGGAATGGGCCGGTGTTACTTTCCTTTCTTCCAGCACTCACAGGCTGCTGGCTGCCTTGGACTCCTGTAGATCCGGATTTGAATCCTGTGCTCGCTAGCTGTGTGCCCTTGGTCATTTACTCAACCTCTCTGAGCCACAGTTTCCTCCCCATAGGGTTCTTGTGAGGGTTGCACAAATCAGTGCACGTAAAAGAAATTGCTGGGCCCTGCACCTGGCAGATAGCTGGGCTCGTCCTCCCTCATCGTCATCACCGTCACCAAGGTCAGCGTCATTGGCACCAAGGACTTTGCTGCTGCTGCCCACAGACCCCAGTCAGAACCCTGCAGGACAAGTTTCCAGAGATGTCCCTACCAGATCCAGCATGGCCTGTGACTGGCGTTGAGCCCCTTGCAGCTGAGAGGCCAGACTTGGGGAGTCCCCAAGGCCAGCCATCTCCAGGCTTTGGCCTTACACAACCACAGTACCAGACAGGGCCTCCCAGGGAAGGCCTCAACAGTGCTCGAAACTCTGGTGTCCTTAAACTCTGGTGTCGACAGAAGAGCCACAAACTGAGCAGCTTCAAGGACTTTCTCACCAATCACTATGTCCTCAGAACAGGCTTCTGGCTGGCAAACAACTCAGGTGATAAGACTCCTCACCTGAGATATGTAGCTTTCTTTTCAAAAGCACATTTCAAAATGCCTCCATCACAAGCCACCTACAGAGCTCAGCCTCCTCACCCTCTCTGGTCCATGGAAAAACTCAAAGATCTACGTTGAGAACAGAAGCCCTCAAGAAACCTAAGGTGCTAGGTGATCTTGTGCAATTTGCTTGCCCTCCGTCAGGCTGTTTCCCTGCCTTTAAAACAAAAGAGCTGTGCTCACTTGGGCAGCACGTATACTAAAATTGGAACGACACAGAGAAGATTAGCATGGCCCCTGCACAAGGATAAAACAAAGGAGCTAAACTAAACGACCCTTTCCTGAACCCTGCAGCTCCAATATGATAGCCGTTTATAGGTTACTGGCTAAAACTTCGCTTTTCCATACCACACATGGGCCAGGTACCTGAATGTGTATCATCTCAGGTTGTTTTCAACAACCCTGAGTAGTCGGCATTATGATATCCACGTAATGACTGAGGAAACTAAAGCTTAAGAGGGGTTAAAGTGATTAGCCCAAGACCAAGCAGTTAGAGACGCAGCCGAGATTCGAACCCAGGTCTGTGTCTGGTCCAAGCCACAGACCCTTGAAAGGAATTGAGAAAAACCTCACACCAGCTAACCACTCCCAAGAAGCCGGAACAGTGGCACATTTCTTGTTTTATGACTTCCAAGTGAAGGGCAATAATAATGCCAAACTTGGACTTCATGTGGCTCACTCCTATCTGCTCTGCCTTTTTATTGGCCTCGCCTCTCCTGAGATTAGTGAAAGTTTGCTTTGCACATACACCCGGCAAAGCCCAGACTCCTCCAGGTTCCACAGAAATGGCGACAGCAATATGAACCTTTTTCACTTGATTATAGTCACCACTGACAAATGCTCAAAATTAAAAACAACAGCATTTTCTCCCTTCTGATCCTAGGAGCATACTTTATTCAGACGCTTATAACTGTGGCTCTCAAACTCTGGAGGGCACGACGGCCACCTGGGCTCTGCTACCAGGATTATAATCGGGTAGCTCTGCAGTGGGCCCAGGAATCTGCATTTAAGAGGCTCCCCTAGATGACGCTTCCTACGAGAAACTACCCATCGTTCAGCCAATATTTAATGAGCACCTACTACGTGCCAGCCGCTGCGCTAGGTGCCATAGATAAATCAGAGAACACGGTGGCTGACGACCGGGCTGTATTCTATTCATGGATCAGGGCATGGTGAACTTTCTTTGAGGGAGGGAGAGCGCTAGGACCTGGGTCTTTAGAATCACTTGGGTTTCCTGCCGGCCACCCACAACTCGGATTCTGTGACCCATGCCAGGGAGTCAGAAACACACCTATTTCCCAGTTTCTGTCCAGGAGGCAGAAATTCGAGCCAAGAGGAACTAAAAAACACCTGCTTTGTGTTGTCAATTCTGACAGCCACCTCCACCTTTCGCTGAACACAGAACCTGAGAGCTGCAGAGGTGCAGGGGAGAAGGCGTTACCTACCCCTTCACCTTACAGGTAAGGAGAATGTGGCCAAAGCCACGCAGCCCTCCAGGGGCAGAGCCAGGACCGCAAGCCAGGCGTGTGCAGGGCTGCATGTGCAGGGCTTGAGCCTTTGGAAAGATGCACTAGATGGTGTCATTCTAGGGTCTCAGAGTTGGGGGGTGGGGATCTTGGGCACTTGAAAATCCATCATAAGCAAGGCATTTCTAGTGTTAGTCAATGCCCTTTTCTTCCTGGAGGGTTAGCCTATGAAATCACCAGTACCTTTTGGGAATACACTTAGCAGATTTCTCTTTCATATACTAATGATTAAAGGGCTTCCAGATCAGCAGGTGAGGGGCATTAAGTCACTTTTGCAGAGAGCTGTTTTTCATTCACCCTCCTCGGTTTCATAAATAACTATGCACTAAGCATGGGAAGGATGGATCGGGGTAGGGGAAAAGAAAGGTGCTTCTTCCTTATCTGTCCACAGAGCAAAGAGATCGTCTGCCCATTTGATAGATACTGAAACAAAGGCTCATAGATGTGAGGGTTATTTTGTTCTGTTTTGCTCTTCCAGAGATGTGAATTCTACCAGGTTGTTACATGTATACCAGAACAGCAACATTTAAAGAGACAGTCACCTGACATTAAAGGGCACCATCTAAATTTAGTATCCCTATCAAATAAGACAAGCCGATGGCAAGACTTGAAGACCTCTTCTTGACGCTCTGTCACTTTCTGGCTTTGGGACATCCTATCTACCCTACCTGACCTAGAATTTTCTGTGGGTCAAGTTTACTTACGAAGTCATTATCCTAAGTCATCCATAACGTTCCCTCTGGGAATTTATCCTAGGGGTCTGATTCAAAAGATGGGGAAACTACAGCATGATGTTTACATACACTTTGATTCAACAAATATTTTCAGAACCTGCCAGGTGTCAGATACTGTGCTACAGGCCCCCAAATGGGAACCATGATATAGTCTTTGCTCTTGTATAACTCACAGCTTTGATCTCCACCACATGCATGCGAGAGAGACTAGTCAAAATGCAGTTCACTAGAGTCATAGGTTCTGCAACAAGTTAGGAGGCTGGAGGCTGGAGGGGCTGGGAGAAGTGCCCAGGGGAGAGGTAGGATGCT
This sequence comes from Panthera uncia, assembly GCF_023721935.1. Taxonomy (NCBI): domain Eukaryota; kingdom Metazoa; phylum Chordata; class Mammalia; order Carnivora; family Felidae; genus Panthera; species Panthera uncia. The sequence continues at coordinate 111,129,992 of NW_026057577.1, forward strand.
AAGCCAAGACAATGAAGGTAGCAAGAAGGATATGAAGGAGTGGATGAGTGGAAGCCATAGTTTAGACCGGGAATCAGTAGGCTTTGGTCATAGGTAGGAAATGGGGGCGGGGCGGAGGATTACAGGACATCCAGTTTCTGGATTCAGTAGGTGATGAGTCTTAGAGGAAACACAACTAGAGGGAAGTCTCCCAAGGGGGGTTGGATATCTGTGGGGCATCTCCAAGCGGAGACACGTAAGGGGAGCACATTGATGCCAGGGAAAAAATCGGAAACAACCCCAACATGTGGTAAGACAGAGCAGTTCGATTCCACACCTCCTCACAGAGAGCAGACAGAAGCTTACATGTGCACAGAGAACTGTGTCCAAGGCTGTTCACTGCAGCATTAGTAATTATGGTAAAAAGAGAAGGGTTCTACAAAAAATGAACTGTGGTGAGATCTCATAATGGAATATTAGACGATAGTGAAAATCAATAACATCTTCATGAATCCGCGTGGATTAATCCCAAAAACAATAGGCGAGACAAGCAAGCAGTCTAAGGATACACGTTGGTATGCCACTTACGTAATATTTTAAAATATGTAAACTAATACTCCATAATGTTGGGCAATGCATGTGTATGAAGGAAAAGTGTAAACATGGGACAGCAAAGACACAGATCACTTTCAGGAATGTGACAGGAGAGGGGGCCTGAGGGCCAGCTTCGTGGGTGTGCATCCTGCACGGTCACCCTGGGCCGCACACTTAGAAACGCCCCATGCTTCTTGGAACGCTCTGCTGTCACTGTCTTGAAATTCATAATGATTTTTGAACACCAGTCTCTGCATTTTCACTTTGCACTGAGCCTTGCAAGTTATGTCGCTTGTCCTGGGAGATTAGAGTCCATTGTACAGAAGACAGCTCCAGCTGTACCTGTAATGGTTTATTTTCTTGGAAAAGGTCTCAAAAATATTTGTGAAGTATCAGTATTTGTGAACCTGTGTCGCATATCGTTCCTGTGCTTTCCTGTATGTTTGGAATATTTTAGAAGAACAATGAAGATGTACTTATGTAAATATGGTTTATTTACATGATGAAATACTCTGCAGAAGGCAGGAGAAAGCGATGTGGAAAATGGGGAAGATGTACAATATTAAGTGAAACAAAGTTAAAAAAATCCTTATGAAATGATTATAGCCGTGTGCATAAACGCGCGTGCAAAGTATGTATGTTAGAGCAACGTAAGACGTCTGCACACACGAAACAGGATTAGGATGGCAGAAATACATTATTTTAATATGTTCACTTGTGTCATTACAATTTTGTTTTTTTGTTTTTTTAGGGTTTATTTATTTATTTATTTATTTTCTTATAATTTTTTTTAACGTTTATTTATTTTTGAGACAGAGAGAGACAGAGCATGAACGGGGGAGGGGCAGAGAGAGAGGGAGACACAGAATTGGAAGCAGGCTCCAGGCTCTGAGCCATCAGTCCAGAGCCTGACGCGGGGCTCGAACTCACGGACCGCGAGATCATGACCTGAGCCGAAGTCGGCCGCTTAACTGACTGAGCCACCCAGGCGCCCCATAGGGTTTATTTATTATTGACAGAGAGAGAGAGAGACAGAGACAGAGACAGAGCATGAACGGGGGGAGGGGCAGAGAGAGAGGGAGACACAGAATCCGAAGCAGGCTCCAGGCTCTGAGCTGTCAGCACAGAGCCTGACATGGGGCTCGAACTCATGACCATGAGAGAGGGGAGACACAGAATCTGAAACAGGTTCCAGGCTCTAAGCTGTCAGCACAGAGCCCGACGCGGGCTCGAACTCACGGACAGCGAGATCATCGACGAGCGAAGTCGGACGCTCAACCGACTGAGCCACCCAGGCGCCCCTACAATTTTGTTTTTTACAATAAGTAAAATAAAATGGAACTTGCTATCTGCTTCCTATGCTAAAACCCAGCTCCTCCGGGAAACTAGGTTGTTGAGTGCTGAATGTGTGATTTAAGTAACAGATGCGCATTGTGACAGGGACATCTTGGAGACAAGATCTCTACGTAAAGGAGAGCTGTGACAGCGGGAACTTTTGGCACCCTCCTGAAAATGAGCTCTGAACTGGGAGGCAGGTCGGAGTCTCACTCTGGCACTAAACTCACATTTGGACAAACCTCTTCCCCATTCTAAGACTCAAATTCCCAGTCTGCACAACAGGCATAGACTGGATTGGCCACCCCAAACGTTCGTGGGATAGGGGTCTCCCTGGGGGCCTCTGCCCTGACCGTGAGATGCTCTGATTCCCTCTCCCATCTGCAGGAGAAATCATCTGGGCCGTGTGTAGTTTGGCAGAAGAGGCAGCTGGAGTCAGGATACTGAGAAGAGAATCCAGGTCAGTAGGCCACCCCAGGAGCATTTTATATGGGGTGGAATCTCCTTGGCTCCTGGAGCAGCCAGAACGACAGTCCCAGGGAAAGGGCATGGCCTCATAGGCATGGCAAGGTACAGAGAGTATAGCGTGGCATTGCAGGCACAGCATCGTGGGCGCAGCAAAGCATCATGGGCACAGCATCATGGGCGCAGCAAAGCATCATGGGCACAGCATCAGGGGAGCAGCAGAGCATCATGGGCACATCCCTGCTATCTTCAGTTTCCCTGAGAATACTGACAGACGCCTCGGTGGGGGGTGGGGAGCAGGCTAAAAGGGAATAGTCCACTTTCTGCCAGAGTTCTTATTTTTTCATCATAAATTATTTTAGATTACACAAACGATCCATAATTATTTTATCCTTGTATAAAAAAAAAACGGGAACAATAGAGAGAAAGGACATTCCTGTGACCACGGCCACCCGATACCCCTCCCTCCCCAGAGGTGCCCACTGTTAGTGTTTCGTGAGTGACCTTCCAGACTTTTTTCTTTGATTTATACACTCATTATGTTCACAGAGAAACTCAAAGTTTTGCTTGGGAGATTTCGTTTTTAATGACAATGGAACCTTACTGTCATTACTGTTTTGTAATTTCCTTCTTGAAGAGTCTTAGTGCTTCCATATCCGCACATATAGACCTACCTTCTTCCTTTATATCACTGCATGCTATTCCCCAGGGTGAGTGGGCCACAGACTTAGTTTGTAACTGTGGCCCCAAATGACTCTAGACTTGTGTTATGCGGTCTTGGTTGTATCACTGAGGAATATACGAGGCTAAAAATAGAAAGTAATGACAATGGGTGAGTTCTTTTATTCCTTCAGCCAACCAAAAGCCCATGGAATGCTTGCTTTAAGTATACCTTCATCCTCTAAAACACAATCAAGCCAGTTCTGTACAGATGAGTCTAGCAAACAATATTAATCACGTTGCCACATTGTTTGAAATTCATTCATCATTCCTTCATGAGCCACCTACTTTGTGCCAGCTTTATGGGACTGTATTAGTTATGACCGCTTTGATTTCAATGAACAGAAAACCCCACTCAAACTGGCTTCAACAGATAATGTATTGGCTTCCATAATTAACACATTAAAAGGAGGAATGTTGCCAGGAAGTTGTGAATGATCACTTCTCAGCTCTGCTTTCCTCGGTACTGGCTTCATCCTGAGGTCGGTTTTCCCCAGTGAAGGCAAGGTATGTAGGATCCAGGCCTACACCCAATCCTCTTTAGCAAACCCACCAGAAAGAACCGTCCCAGGCTTCCAGCAAAGGCCCAGGATGCACTCTGATGCTACCACTTTGGCTTAAATGCCTATAGGTAAGCCAGTCTCTGCTCTGATTGGCCGCTACTGGGTTACACGCTTACTTCGGAATCCCCGGAGTCAAGCAGTTTCTAAACAAAGGTTTCTTAACAAGGGACGGTTGATTTACATAGGAAAAAATTATAGCTCTCTTTTCACTGACTTCTACCTGAAATTTAGCATTTCCTTCTGTTACAAATGTAGCAAACGCATCACAGTAGCATTAAAAATACCTACAACTTTGTCACCAATAGAAATCACGGGTGTTTCGTATTACATCACAGTTGTCGGTATCTCAAAGTATCGTTTATGTTCCTCACTATTTGAAATATGGTAGGTAGCGGACCAACTAGATCTTGTTATTTAATGTGCTAATAAAGAAGTATATGGGGGCGCCGGGGTGGCTTAGTCGGTTAAGGTTCCAACTTCGGCTCAGATCATGATCTCACAGTTTGTGAGTTCGAGCACCGCGTCAGGCTCTGTGCTGATGGCTTGGAGCCTGGAGCCTGCTTCGGATTCTGTGTCTCATTCTCTCTCTGCTCCTCCCCCGCTTGTGCTCTGTCTCTCTTTGTCTGTCAAAAATAAATAAATGTAATTAAAAAAAAGAAGTGTATGTATAAGACTATAGCAAAATTTCGTGTTTCTAATTATTTGAGAACGATATCAATATAATTGACTTCTTTTAAATCATATGCAGTCTATAGTATGCATTTAAAAACATCCATCTGCAGAAGGGTCCATGGACTTCTATAGACTGCCAGAGGGGTCCATGGCACACACAAAAAGGTCTAGATATATTGTGGGAGAGTGGTGTCTCCCCAAAGGACAACCAAGTGCCTTGTCGGAGGGGAGGGAAGAGAATGCTGAGTAGAAACGACACATGCCCACTCCAAAAAGATATATAAAGACACATATAAAGATGTGTCAGATGTTGAGCCTGCTCTCTAAGCCATTTAGACTAGAAGAAAGCCCTAGACATGCTATGGTGCAGCCTATTTTATTTTATTTTATTTTTAAATATTTATTTTGAAAGAGAGAAAGAGAGAGAGCATGTGCAGGTGAGGGGCAGAGAGTGAGGGGGAGAGAGAGAATCCCAGGCAGGCTCCATGCTCTCAGCACAGAGCCCAATGTGGGGCTCAATCTCACAAGCTGTGAGATCGTGAGCTGAGCCAAAACCAAGAGTCAGACGCTCAGCTGACCGAGCCACCCAGGTGCCCCCTGCCTCTTCATTTTATAGGTAAGAAACAACTAATACCCAAGAGGGGCAATGACTTAACCAAGGTCACCCGGCAAGTGTCAGTTTCAGGACCCGGGAAGGCTCCCTGACTCTACACCTGGTTATTTTACTCTGGCCTCTCCAGGGGCAGTGGAGAAGTTGAGACGGAAACCCCAGACTCCTGACGCTAAACAACAGCACACAGGAGAGAAGGAAAGTCAAAGCACTAAATGCCTGTATTAGGAAAGAAGACCTCAAATCAATAATCTAACTCTCCACTTTAAGACACTGGAAAAAAGATCAATGAAGCCTTAAAGCAAGCAGAAGAAAGGAAATAATAAGGTTTAGAGTCAAAATTAACAAAATCAAAGAACAATAGAAAAACTCAACGACCAATAGTTGGTTCTTGAAAAGATCAACAAAATTGACATACCTTTAGCTAAATTGACCTAGAAAAAAAAGAGATGATTAAAATTATTAAAATAAGAAATGAGGGGCGCCTGGGTGGCTCAGTAGGTTGAGCATCCAACTTCGGCTCAGGTCATGATCTCGCGGTTTGTGAGTTCGAGTCCCACATTGGGCTCTGTGCTGACAGCTCGGAGCCTGGAGCCTGCTTCGGATTCTGTATCTCCCTCTCTCTCTGCCCCTCCCCTGCTCACACTCTGTGTGTGTGTGTCTCTCTCTCTCTCTCAAAAATAAATAAACATTAAAAGAATAAATAAAATAAGAAACGAAAGGGGACATTACTTCCTTACAAACATAAAAAGGATTATAAGTGACTACTATACATAACTGTGTGCCAATAAATTAGAGAACTCAGGTAAAATGATCAAATTCCTGGAAAGACACAAACTCTTAAAACTAATTTCATAAGAAATAGGGAGGCCTGGGTGACTCAGTCGGTTGAGCATCTGACTCTTGATTTTGGCTCAGGTCATGGCCTCTGTGTTCGTGAGTTCGAGCCCCACATCGGGGTCCCCACTGACAGTGCGGAGCCTGCTTGGGATTCTCTGTCTCCCTCTCTCTCTGCCCCTCCCCTGAAGGGTCTCTCTCTCTCTCTCTCTTTCAAAATAAATAAATAAACATTTTTAAAAGACACAACACTAGTTTAATAAGAAATAAAATGTCTGAATAGACCTGAAACAAGAGATGGATTTAGTAATTAAAAAAAAAAAAAAAAAAAAAAACAACTACGCACAAGGAAAAGCCCAGGTCCAGATGGTTTCACTGGTGAATTCTACCAAACATTTAGAGAAGAATCCATACAATTCTTCACAAACCCTTCCAAAAATCAGAAGAGGAAGGAACACTTCTCGCCTCATTCTATGAGGGCAGCATTACTCGAACACTAAGACCAGACCAAGGCATCATGAGAAAAGAAAACTACAGACCAATATCTCTTATGAATATAGATGTGAAAGCAATACACACGAGGACTTAACCACAGAATTAAATACCATAATGGGAAGAGATTTATACAGATGTCTCTGGTTCCCAGAAGATTCCCATCCTCAAAAGCAATAAAAGATAATGGTGATACACGAAATTAAATTTAAGCACAGACGTATAGTGGGACCATTTTGGAAAGATAGGCAAAGACAATTCATAAGAATATTTTGTTCTGCAAAGCAGGACTAATAATACTTTTCGGCCCCACCTCTCCAACATTTTTTGGAATCATTTTAAGGATCGCTTAAGGATCATAGGGATGTTGAGAGTATTTTAAAGCCCTCTAGTGTAAAATAATTACTGTTGGGACTCTTCACAGTTTCTAGAACATGACCTTGCTCATGAGCTCCATTTTATCCCTTGTAGTGAGTTATCTCCTGACTCAGGGCCTTTGCTTTTGCTGTTCCCTTAACCTGGAATGCTGTGCCCTCACCTCCCTTTATGCTCTGCTCCCATTCTCCATGCCTTGGCCCAAATATCACCTTCTCGGAGAAGCCCTCCCTGGCTATCTGATCTAAATTCAACCTCTGAAATTAGCTGGCTTGTCTACGTGAAGCCCAAGCAAGACAGGAGAGCAGGAACAGTGTCTGGTTACCCACAGTGTCCCCCCAGAGCCTGGGACAGCTCCTGCCACGTGGAAGAATGCTATTAAATGAAAAGTGATCCACATCTCTGAAATTGGTAGCTGGGCCTGTTGTCCAGATGAGGAAGCTGAGGCTCCGGGAGGAGAAATGACTTACCCCAGTTTCTGTGACAGGTGGGGTACGCGTAAAATTTATTGCCCAAATTGGGAGGTTTGGGCCCTGGACAAAAGCTAACCTGGACAGAATATGGGACAACAGGTGTAAACTAACTGGAACAGCAAACAAAGACACACGGTCACACTTCAGAAGGGGCGCTAAACTCTGGCAAGTGTAAGCCATGTTCTTGCTGTCGCATCCCAAGTTCTATAAAAAGTCAAGGTCAGCAAATTACTTTCCCCGAGTGCCCTGTCCCACAGGGAACACTATCCTGCCTAGCTCAGGATCAGCTGATCCTCATAAGTCTCCGCTAACTTTGCTGTTGCCCAGAAGTCCCAAAGAGGTTCTCCATAGCAGGAACCCAGATTTCCTCCGTCAAAGTAAGTGCGGCAACAGAATAAATTAAATGAATACAATTGAATAAATTAGCTGAATAAAATTAAACCTACATCTCCTTTGTGAAGGGGGGGGAGGGGCTTGAGCAGCAGGCCTAAGGAGAAGCTCGCGAGATAACTCTGCTCTGCCGATGCCGACTTGTCTCAGCATAGAGCACGGCAACGTGCCTGCCCTTTGACCAGGTCTCCCCGTTCCTGGAAATTCCACTGAAACGTGAATGAAACTAAGAGAAAGAGCTAGTGAGACAAAAAGATTTGTTGAGGTAGAATGGAGACGGGGAAGCTGAGTTGGAGGTCGTAGTCGCGCAGGCCTATGTTTGGAGTTCTGTTCCATAGCTACCAAGATGGCAGCCAACAATCCCGGCATCCTCATGCCTGGCGCTCCTCCAAGCAGGGGGTAGGGTCTACTCTCCTCCCCTTGATTCTAGACCAACAACCCTGGGAGTTGCTTTGACCAAAAGAATGCAGCAGAGAAGGTGTCGTGCCAGTTCCCAGCCTAGGTCTTAAGGCGCCTTGGGGTCTCTGCTTTCGGTCTCTAGGAAGCCACACGCCCAGAAAGAAGTCCAGCCAACCCGCCAGACACATCGTGTGGACACAGAGGCCCTGGAGGATGAGCGACCACAAAGAGAGAAACCAGCCAGCCCCCAGCAATTTCAGCCTCCCCTGCGGAGACACCAGGCTTCTCAATAACCGCCCCCCCCCACCCCCACCCCGGGATCCTCCAGCTACAGGGAAGCTGCCTCAATCAGTATCTGTGTGGAGCAGAGATGAGCCAACTCACCAACTGATCCTGTTGCATAATCATGAGCAAATAAGCTGGTGTCATTGCCTTAGCCGCTGCATTTGGGGGCAGTTTGCCACACGGCAATAGATCGCTGAGACACTATTCGTATGAATTTTGGCCCGTCATTAAAATTACACGAGCCTCAGTTTCCTTATCTGTAAAGTGGGATCATTTTAAGTTAAAAAAAAATTTTTTTAACGTCTATTCGTTTTTGAGAGAGACAGTGTGAGTGGGGGAGGGGCAGAGAGAGAGAGAGAGACAGACAGACAGAATTGAAGCAGGCTCCAGGCCCTGAGTTGTCAGCACAGAGCCTGACGCAGGGCTTGAACCCACGAACTGCGAGATCATGACCTGAGCGGAAGTTCGACGCTTTAACCGACTGAGCCACCCAAGAGCCCCTAAAGTGGGGTAATTTTAGTACTTAACCTTATAGGGTTGTGGTGACATCCAAACGTTTAGTGATTTTGTGGAATATAATAAGCTATGATAATCTGATATAATTTCCTGCAGGGTTGAGATTCTGTAGGTTAGTGCATGAATTCTGTTGGATAGAATCATATGGAACCTGGGGCGCCTGGGTGGCTTGTCGGTTGAGCGTCCAACTTCGGCTCAGGTCATGATCTCACAGTCTGTGGGTTCGAGCCCCGCATTGGGCTCTGTGCTGACGGCTCGGAGCTTGGAGCCTGCTTCGGATTCTCTGTCTCCCTCTCTCTCTGGCCCTCCCCTGCTCATGTTCTGTCTCTCTCTGTCGCAAAAATAAATAAAAACATTAAAAAAATTTTTTTTTAAAAAAGAATCATATGGAACCATTAGAAATCACAAGCATAAAGCTCATGAACAACTTTATTTATTAAACAATTGGAAGCAAAAATTAAATAATAAAATGTTTTCAAAAAAGAGTGACCCAAAGACAGCCATTCTCATTCTAAAGAGGTAAAAATTTTCTGAATAAAAGTTGGAAGGCAATGTAGAGAAATGAAAACCATTAATGTTTTGAGTCATGGGTTTTATATAAAAATGTACCTTTAGGATTTTCTTTTCATTGTTGTCAGCTTCTTAACAATAAATCACTTTAATGCAGCTTCCAAATGGGGATAAAAAGTTTGAAGAAAACACGGAGAAATGAAACAGTGTATTTGAATTCTGATTTCAGTGAAAATGTTCTCTACTAAAACTTCCTTTAATTCAATCTTCATAAAACATAATTTCAGTGCAATTATTAAATGGAAAAGCTGGCCATCGAGTGATTCATCCAGTGCTGTTATAAGCTCAGCAGGGAGCGAAGCGCTTGTATTCCTTCATTTATTTAACAAATAGTAAAATCCAGAGCTCAAGGGGAGGGCTTTCCATGCACTTGGAGTTTGATGCCTCTCTGAAGCTCTCTAACGTCAGCGTCAGTGCCGTCATCATTCCCATTGCGCAGATGAGGAAACTGAGACTCAGAAGTTGAGTTCCTTGCCGGAGTCATTTGGTCTGGCAGTGGCAAAGCTGAGGTTTGAATACAGGTCTCTTGAGTCTCTCCTCTCACCTTCCCTCACTCCTTTGCCCACAGCAGCACAGACTGCTTTGAATGTTTGTAGACTAAATAAACGGAGACTGGCCAAGCAAAGGAGGGAGAACCGAGGGGCAACACTTTCACAAAACAACAGCTTGGAGTCGGGAGGCCGGGACTTGGATTCTGACTCGCCCTGTGGCCATTCCTCTGGACCTTTTTGGTCTCACAGGCTGAATGAGGGATTTGGATAGATATTTAGGAAATTTAGGAAAATAACCCAGACCATAATCCCTTGGACCTTAATTTAAACGGATTATAGCTAGTGTGTTAGTCCTAAAATTGTACTGAAAATATGCCAGTGGCACTCAGTTACTATTCCAAGCAGTATCTAGACTTAAAGTGCCAAGATTTGAGTTCAAAGACTGGTTCTGCTTTTGAGTGACTTTGGGCCAGTTTTCTAGCTCTCTGACTTTCAGTTTCGAAGATGGTTGCAATCCTAATCTCCCTGGATGATCATGCGACACTCTCCAAGGGAACCCACGTGAAAGAACCAAATGTTTAATAAGTACACATATCTTAAGTGAGAGACACCTTAATGAGACATCAACCTAAAATTATATAATATATACAATTAGCATAAATCTGTTTTGATGTTTCCTAATCACTCAGCAATTCTTTGACAGTAGATACATATTTTTGATATAGATTGCCACGAGGGAAGGAAATGAATGTGTTGCCCTGACTCCGTAAGATCCATGAGACAGGGACCATGCCTGTCTGGTTCATAACCACCCCTCGAGCCAGCACAGCGTGTGGTCCACAATAGACGCTCAACAACTGTGTGATGGGTGAGTGACAACAAGCCTGTATCTCCGTGAAGAAAGAGTTCAGAGCCAAGACGGAAGTTCTCCCAAGTTCCCTACCTCATCTATTTCATGTGTATAGCATACAAAGCACCTGGAAAGATGCACAGTGTCGTGAGTTATCAGGGCAACACAAATGGGAACAAATGCAGTGCGACCACTATACATTCCTGCGGTGATGAAAATTTTAAAAACCGACCATACCAAGTGCTTGCAACATTGTGGAGCAACTGGAACTCTCGTACGATATTTTTACAAACATTTTTTAATGTTTAGTTATTTTTGAGAGAGACAGGGTGTGAGCGGGGAAGGAAGGGGGGCACAGAGAGCTCATGAACTCATGAACCGTGAGATCATGACTTGAGCTGAAGTCGGACGCTTCACCGACTGAGCCACCCAGGTGCCCCTCTCCTACAATATTGATAGGAGGGCAAGATGATACAAATGCAAGATACTACGGGGCGCCTGGGTGGCTCAGTCGGTTGAGCGTCTGACTTGGGCTCACGTCGTGATCTCACGGCTCTGTGAGTTCGAGCCCCGCATCGGGCTCTGTGCTGATGGCTCGGAGCCTGGAGCCTGCTTCGGATTCTGTGTCTCCCTCTCTCTCTGCCCCTAACCCACTCGCATCCTGTCTCTGTCTCTCTCAAAAATAAATAAACATTAAACAAAACTTTTTTAAATAAAAAAACAAATGCGAGATGCTACTTTGGAAAATAGTCGGGCAGTTTTTTAAAAAGTTAAACATATACCTCCCATATGAGCCAGAAATCACATTCTAGGTATTTATACAAGAAAAATTTTTTTTAAATACGTCCACATAAGGATGCACATGTGAATTATCATAGAAGCTTTGTTAACAATAACCAAAAGCTGGAAACAACCCAATGGTGGGTTGAATAAACAAATTGAATGAATAAGCAAGTGATGAATAAATAAACAAATCGTGGTAACGTTCATTCAATGGACTAGTATTCAGCAATAAAAAGGAAAAAACGACTGATGCAGGCAACAGCATAGATGAATCTTAAGTGCATTATTCTAAGTGACATATGCCAGATTCAAATGACTGGAGAGTGTATACAGTTGATGCTTGAACAACGCAGGGGTAAGGGGCACCAATTCTTTGTGTAGTTGAAAATCCACATATCACTTTTGACTCCCCTGAAATTTAACCACTAATAATCTTCCATTGATCACAAGCCCTACTGATAACACGAATAGTCAATTAACGCATTTTTTTGTATGTTACAGGTATTGTCTACTATTCTTTTGTTTACAATTTTTTTCAATGTTTTTATTTATTTTTGAAGGAGAGAGAGAGAGAGAGAGAGCATGAGCCAGGAGGAGCAGAGAGAGAGGGAGACACAGAACTTGAAGCAGGCTCCAGGCTCTGAGCTGTCAGCCCAGAGCCCAATGCAGGGCTCGAACCCACAAACTGTGAGATCGTGACCCGAGCCGAAGCTGGACACTCAACCGACTGAGCCACCCCAGGCGCCCCTACCATATTATTACATTAAAGTAAGCTAGAGAAAAGAAAGTGTTATTAAGACAAGCAAACTTTTTGGCATGATAGAAATTTTCTAGACTGCATTGTGGTGGTTACATAACTGTCTATGTTTGCCAAACTGATTGAATGTTATACTTAAGTTGGTGCACTTTATTTTATATAAATTACACTTCCATATAGCTGATTTTTAAACTACATATCTCTTTCGTTGTTTGTTAACATGGATTGCTTTTTGAAGTAGTGAGTGTCCTGACCCGGGAGGATTCCAAAGATAGGCCAAATGGATATCTGTCAGGCATGTAGTAGACGGGATTCCTGAGTTGGGTGCAAGCCCAGATAGATGGCCTTGGAGTACTTAGGGTTATAAAATTTAGGCTTAAGGTCAGTATTGCCTAACGCGTAGTAGAAAGAACAATGGTCCAGGAGTCAAGACACATTCATTCATTCGCTCATTCATTCATCATTTACTGAACACCTCCCATGTGCCCTACACGGCTCAACCGTGCTGAGCCTGAGCTGGTTCGAGTCAGGATTCCATGCAATCACAGCTAGAAGAGCCCTAACAAATGTAAGCCCATAACTAAGTATTGAATTGGCTGATACTGACTGCAAATGCAGAAGGAGATCAACGAGGGCTTCAAGAAGTCAGGGAGACCACCCACCCTTCTTCGTCTCCATTGCCTCAGCCATGGCCCAGGCTGACCCCGCCTCCCACCCAGACAATCACAGCAGCCTCCTGACCTGTCTCCCTGAACCCACTCTTTCGTGGACCCATTCCGTGGGCCCAGTCTGGCCACAGCAGTCGGAGGGTTTCAGCGGCCTCCTGAGATCCAGATCTGACCCCACTACTCTCCCGACTAAACATTCTCCCATGCTGTTTCATGGACCCAGATTAATGTCCAAACCCCTCAACATGGTTCATTGGACCCCCAGTGACACAGCTGTAGGTGGAAGGAAGATCAGCCAGGGAGGAGTTAGGGTATCCCTGTGGGCTGGGCCGGGGAGCAGGATGGCAAGGAGAGATGATCAGGAAGCAAACCCAGCTGGCTGTGGCCTGGCTGTACTGCTGGCCTGTGCCACCCAGGCCTCCCTTTCCCAGATCATGCGGCGATGAGACAGGTGATCTGGAAGGGTCCTTTCACGTCCAGGCGTGTAAGTCTAGGCACGTTGCCTGGCTGCCCCTCTGTCTCTGTCTCTCCGTGTGTCCCTCTCACTCAACAGACACCTTTGTAGAAAATTATTATGTGTGGCTATGAGTCACAGATTAAAACTGGCTCAATCTGCAGGAGGCTTCCCAGCCCATCCTGCTGACATGATTCTCTGCCCAGAAGAGCTCGAGGGTCATGTTACTGACCGGAAGTGCAGAAGAAAAGCTGGTGAGTGTACTTAGAAATGGGAGAAAGAATGCACTTATAGCCACCCACACTCTCCAGACAATGCTCATTCCCTAGAATCCAGTAAAAGGAAGTGAGTGGGAGACAGAGTGGTCCAGTCTATCAGATCTTTCCGATGCCGTGCGTCCGGAGCGCTCAATACACTACTGGGGAGGTGTTTCCTTCCAGTCAAATGGAAAGGTCGCTAAACTGGCCATGAATCAATGGGCCCCTCAGTCTTGGCTTGACCTGGACGATGTTACTTCATTCCTTTGCCAACTAATCCAGCACAGTAAGAACAGCTCATCTCATCAAACATTTCAGATTATTTCCAGCTTCATAAGCGATACGTGTTCGTTAAAGAAAATATAAAGCACGAATAATTAAATATATATTTCTTGTTTTGAAGTTTACTTATTTTGAGAAAGAGACAAGGAAACAGAGAGAGCATGAGTGGGGGAGGGGCAGAGAGAGAGGGAGAGAGAGAATCCCAAGTAGGCTCTGCACGGTCAGCATAGAGCCCAATGTGGGGCTGACCTCATGAACCCCAAGATCATTACCTGAGCTGAGATCAAGAGTCAGATGCTTGGGGCGCCTGGGTGGCGCAGTCGGTTAAGCGTCCGACTTCAGCCAGGTCACGATCTCACGGTCCGTGAGTTCGAGCCCCGAGTCAGGCTCTGGGCTGATGGCTCGGAGCCTGGAGCCTGTTTCCGATTCTGTGTCTCCCTCTCTCTCTGCCCTTCCCCCGTTCATGCTATGTCTCTCTCTGTCCCAAAAATAAAAAAAATAAAAAAAAAACATTGAAAAAAAAGAGTCAGATGCTTAACTGACTGAGCCACCCAGGCGTATGTATCTATATCTATCTATATCTATATCTATATCTATATCTATATCTATATCATCTATATTTCTATGTCTATGTCTATGTCTATGCCTATGTCTATGTTTATGTAGATATATCCTTTAATCTCACATTTCAACAGAACAAATGCTTTTCTGTTTTGACCAAAATGGTATTGCAATTGCACATTTCCTCCTGCACCCAATTATTTTCTTTAACAACATGTTGTGAACAGTTTTCCATGTCATTAAATTTTCTTCTACATGTGATTGGATACCCATGGGTATTCTCCGATTGAGGCTAGTCTCTGTATTTCATTTCACCCTTCAAAAACACATCCAATCCCCAAAGCACTGGCAGGCACTATAGATTTCCTGAAGATTCTGTGGGCCATGGAGGGGAAAGTTATATCGTCCACCAGGCTCAAATGTCCCACCTGATAGCTCTGTCCTCCCTGTAGTCTGGCTTTCCAGCTGCCCCTACATAGGTACAGGGGATTTTGATTTAGTCAAATCAAATTCTGGGGAGTATTGGTGAGTGGCTGGGTGGTGATGGAAGGAGGGACAAGCCTGGCTTTGATCAGTCCCTCAAATCAGGGCTGAGCCTCACTTCATTCTAAGTCCTCTGTCTACTGTGTATCCAACCTTCTTCCTTCAGACGTGTCAGGGGTCAGTGGTAGACTGACAAAGCACAGGAATATTTCCTGTGGTGTGATGTGTGGGAGGATCAAAGGGGAAGTGTCTCTTACCCCGATGACCCCAGCCCCAGTGAACCTGGCCCAGCTCATGTGGGACCATGATCCTCCCTTTCTCTCCCTAGCTTCATGGGTACTGGAGGGAGGCAGTCTGACCAATTGGCACGAACTTTGGCCTAGTGTTATCACTTTTCCTGAGAAACTCAAAAGTGGCCAAGCAAATCAAAGGTCTTTTATGACCAGGAGGACAAAAGTCCACTCCAGCCATTAGCCATTGATTATTCCTCACCACGCCTTGGGCAAGATCCTTGCCCCTGTCTCACAAAGAGTACAACTGAGAGTTACTCTACCAGGTCCCTGCATGATGCCGAGATGTCTTATCAGACTTGGAGGCAGGCTTGGGGCTTGTTCAGAGAGAGAAGGCTTTTTGTTTGTTTGTTTTTTAATGTTTTATTTTTGAGAGAGCGCAAACAGGGGGAGGAGTAGAGAGGGGTGGGGCAGAGGATCTGAAACCAGCTCTATGATGACAGCAGGAAGCCCCATGTAGGTCTTGAACTCATGAAGCATGAGATCATGACCTAAGCCCAAGTCCGACACTCAACTGACTGAGCCACCCAGGTGCCCCAGAGACAGAAGGCTTCTAAAATCACACCCACTAAAGTTGGGGGTGCTGGGGTAGGGGAAGGGAGCCCCGTGTCCTGTCCTGCAGAGGACAGATTCATACCTAAAACCAGGATTCTTCACAATGACAAAATGGTAATTACGTGAGGTAAAGGATGTGCTAACTAACCTTACTGTGGAAAATATTCTGTAATCTATACGTTATCAAATCATGACATTGTACACCTTAAGCTTACACAATGTTATATGTCAACTGTATTTCAAGAAAGCTGGAAATAAATACATAAGTAAACAAACAAGTAAATAAATGGTAAATCAAGCCAGGATTTTTTTCGTTCCTGGTAGGAGTGGCAGTAACGATCTGTATCAGGAACTTTAGAAAAGTCTTAACCCTTTGGTCCAGCAATTCCATTTCCAGGAATCGCTCCTAGGGAATAAATCCTCAATATGGACAAGACTCCACACAGACAGGTGTTCATCGTAGTATTATTCATGACAGCTGAAAAATGAAATCAACCATGCCTATGCTTAGCAACGGATGAATGGCTAACATTTAATTGCATTTCACTGTTGGCGAAGCATTTTCCCTGCATTGTCTCACTGAATCCTTGCAGGAACCCTGGAAGGTAAATACTGGTATTATCCCCATTTTGCAGGTAAGGAAACTGGGGCACAGAGAGATTAAAGAAGATGCCCAAGATAAAATCATTAATAACACAGCAGAGCCAGGATTTCCAGCAACAACAACAAAAATGCTTCTGTTGAAATGGTTTTTATTAAAAAGGATCAAAATTCATATATGGAATGATCACAATTATATAAAGCAATGATAATAATAATAATGATGACTCAGAGATTTATTTATTTATTTTGAGAGGGAGAGAGCAAACAGGGGAGGGGCAGAGAGAAAGAGAATCCCAAGCAGGCTCCACACTGTCAGTAGGGAGCCTGATGTAGGGCTGGAACTCACGAACCGTGAGATTGTGATTTGAGCTAAAAGCAAGAGTCAGACACTTGGCCGACTGAGCAACCCAGGCGCTCCTCAGAGATTTATTTTTAAAGACCTCAAAAAAATATTATAGTATTTCTATACTATAATATCTATAGTATCCTCTTTAGGTACTCACTCGGTGTGTGAATATTTTGTGACTTTTGGTGGGGAAGAGTCCACCTTTCCCTATTTTACACAATTACATATTTTTGTAATTCAGGGGAGACATGAACTTTTGTTTGTTCTTAAATAGGAATTTAGAATTAATACTGCAAAAGGATGGTTCTCAAATGGAAGTATTTTAAGCAACAGAGGAATTATCCGGGGTAAAAGGACCTTGCCAGAGTAGCCACTAGAGAACCCGGGAAGTTTCTGACTGGCCCTCTTTGGTCTGACCTAGCATTACCTCAAGAGTATGCAAAGGACAGCAGAGCAGAGAAGCCAAGTAGGGGTGAGGCTCAGAAAACACATCCCGGGAGAAAACTTCCAAATGTTGGTCCCAGACCATGGGGGAGAGCCCAGGAAGGTTTTTCAATGACACGCCTGGGCACAAGGAAGCTGGAGGCATCTAGGCTTACCTCTGTCTTCTGCACAGCAGGCAGACAGCAAGCTCTCCCCGCTGTGGCCACACCAAGGGGGCCAGGGAAGATGGCCCCAGGGCAGGCCCATTTCTCTCCATCAGTTTTCTCCCAACACATGCACACCCACTTTTTAAGAATGGATAATTCTTGCTCAACCTAATGTAAAAGAGGAATAAAAATTTATTTTGAAAACTTTGTCTATAACATACCATCAAGGTGGAAATACTGCGTTTGTTGGACAAATACCTTTCGAAACAGCCCCCACGCCGCTCCTAGAGAGGAATCCAGAAGCCCCTGCCCTCTGCCAAGCACTGGTTCCACCAGGGAGTCGTGAGGGCTAAGGAGGCTTCCGATGGGGACAGAATGAATGCCTTGGCAGGCAGGGCAGGCCATCTGAGGGCAGCTGGAGAGACAGGGCCCAGGGTTTGGGCCAAGGAGGCTACAGTGCACAGGGCCGAAGGGAACCGTCAGGGGCTGCTCAGAGGTCAAGGTCAGACCAGCACATGCTTTACCAGCCGCCTAAAGCCAGTGCCTTTATGTTTAAGAACTTGGTTAATTACAGACTTTTTCCAAAATAAAATAATAGATATCATTATAGAAAATGCAGAAAAAAAGAGAAGTAAAAAAAAAATGACCATTTTTCTGATACATTTCTTTTATTTTCAAATGCATTTTATTATTAAATATACTTTCCCTTTGAAAGTAAGTGAGGAGTGTTCTGTGTTTCCTTTAAACTTTCCTGTGTTGTTTCAATGTTTGAGGAACACCTACTTTATTGATGTTAAGTAATGTCTACTGTTACTTTGGTAAACACAAAATAGGGCAGAAACAGTATATTTTTTTTACCTGAATATCTTTCATCTAATGTTTGGGAAACTTTGTTTTTTAGGATGCAAAGCAAATACTCAAGAAAAAAGTATATATCTTTGAAAATGATATAACTCAAAAGGTCCAGAGTGAAAATCAGCTCCCTTCCTTCCCTCTCCCGCCTCCTAGCCACCCAGTTCCCCTCTTTGGGGAAAACGGGTTTTTACTGTTTTTTATTCATGTTGGCAGAGAGTATCTTTGCATTTGGAAATGTACGTGTTTACATTTTTTAGTGATGTGTGTGTGTGTGTATGTGTGTGTGTGTGTGTTTACAGTAATCGAAGTACTGTGTTCTACACCTTGCCTTTTACACAGTACAGTTTGAGGATCTTTCTATAGCACATGTAAAGAGTCGGTTGGCTGTGACCTCGCCCCTATTGACCTAAAGGGTCCTTCTTGGTGTCTAACCAGAAACCCTGACAACTCTCAGCCCCTCTACTCAGGCCTGCAGCCCCAAGCAGATGAGAGAGACAGGGAGTGGGGTGGTTCAGAGCTCCCTTGACTCCCTCCCTCCCTGCCTTCCTTCCCTCCTTCCCTCTCCTGCTTCCCTCCCCTCTCTCCCTCCCTCCCTTCCTTCCTTCCTTCTTTCCTTCCTCCCCCTCCACTGCCCCCCCTTCTTTCTTTCCTTTTCTTCCTGCTTTCTAAAATGAAAACAGCTCATCGTGGCTTTTATCTACTCTGATTACTAATGTAAAACATGCTTAATTGTAAAATGATCAGAAAGTACCAAAAAAGAAAAAAAAAAAGTCAATCCTACCACTATCCAGAAATAATCACCGTGAACATTTTAGTGTCTCTCTTTCCAGTTATTTTTTAGGAATGTATGTATTTTTTTCACCACTTTCACCATTTTCGAGCGTACAATTCCGTGACACTACATTCACAGTGTTGTTCAACCACGACCACTACCTAGTTCCAGAACATTTTCATTGCTCCAAAAGGACACCCTGTACCCATCAAGGGGTCATCCCTTTTCCCCTCTCCCAGCCCCGAGGAACCCTTCATCTGCTTTCTGTCTCTACGGATTTGCCTACTCTAGATATTTCCTATGAAACGGAATCATGTAATATGTGGTCTTTTGTGTGTCGCTTCTTTCACTGAGCATAATGTCCTCAAGGTCCATCCGTGTTGTGACCTTGATCAGCAACTTCATTCCCTTTTATAGCCAAATAATATTCCATTGAAGGGTATATCATACTTTGTTTATCTATTCATCAGTGGAGGGACCTTTGGGTTATTTCTTCCTTTTGGCTGCTGTGAACACACACACATAAGATTTTGTTTGAACACTTGTTTTCAATTCTTTGGGGTGTATAATTTTTTTTTTTTAAGTAGGCTTCACATCCAGTGCCGAGCCCAACACGGGGCTTGAGCTCACGACCCTGAGATCAAAACCTGAGCTGAGATCAAGAGTCGGACACTTAACTGAATGGGCCACCCAGGCGCCCCAGTTTGGGGTATATACTTAAAAGCAGACTTGCTGGGTCGAATGGTCAGTCTATGTTTAACTTAGAAAATACCAGACTATTTTCTGCAGTAGCTGCATCATTTTACATTCCTACCAGCAATGTAGGAAAATTCCAATTTCTCCACATCTTTCCCAACACTTGTTATTTTCCACTTGTTTGTTTGTGTTACAGCCATCCTCATGGATATGAAGTGGAATCTCGTTGCCATTTTGATTTACATTTCCTTAATGACTAATGACATTGAGTGTCTCTTCATGTATTTGTTGGTCATTTGCATGTATTCTTTGGAGAAATATCCAAGTCCTGCGCCCAGGTAAAAAGTTGGGCTGTTGGGGGGCGCCTGGGTGGCTTAATCGGTTGAGCATCTGACTTCGGCTCAGGTCATGATCTCGCGGTCCGTGAGTTCGAGCCCCGCGTCGGGCTCTGTGCTGACAGCTCAGAGCCTGGAGCCTGTTTCGGATTCTGTGTCTCCCTCTCTCTGACCCTCCCCCGTTCATGCTGTCTCTCCCTGTCTGGAAAATAAATAAAACGTTTAAAAAAAAAAAATTAAAAAAAAAAAAAGTTGGGCTGTTGGGTCTTTTCGTGGTTTACTTATACAACTTCTTTATATATTCTGAATACAGACCCTCAACAGATATATGATTTGCAACTGTTTTCTTCCATTCTGTGGGTTTCCTTTCACTTTCTTGGTTGTATCCCTTGATGCATAAAGGATTTTTATTTTTATGAATTCCAGTTTATCTGGTTTTTTTTTTTTTCTTTCCTCACTTGTGCTCCAGGTCATAAAGACTCACTCCTATGTTTTCTTCTTATACTTTTAGATCCTCATATCCCGGACTTTTATACATTTGAGTTTATTTTTCATAGGGTATGAGCTAAAGGTCCGACTTTATTCTTTGCATGTCAGATACCCAGTTGTCCCAGCACCCTTTGTTAATGAGATTATTCTTTTCCTCTTGAATGGGTTTAGCATCCTTGTTGAAAACCAGTTGTCAAAGATGTGTAGAATTATTTCTGGACTCTCGATTCTATTCCACTGACCTATATGTAAGACTGTTCTCATGCAATACCACGCTATTTTGATTACTGTAGCTGCAGAGCACGCTTTGAACTCAGGAAGTGTGAGTGTTCACACTTAGTTTCCTTTTTCAAGATTGTTTTGGCTCTTTGGGATTTCTTGCAATTCCCGATGAATTGCAAAATTGGCTTAAAATTTACCGCCTTAACCATTTTTTAACTATGATAACCATTTTTAAGTGTACATTTCGGTGGCATTAAAAACTCCAGAACTCTTTTCACCTTGTTAAACCGAAGCTCTAGGCCTATTAGACGGTAACTCCCCATTGTCCCCTTCCCACAGCCCCTGGCGACGGCCATGCTACTCTCTATCTGTATGACTGGACTACACTGAGTGACTTATGTAAGTGGAATCACACAGTATTTTTCTTTTAGTGACTGGCTTATTTCATTTAGTGTAATGTCCTCAAGGTTTATCCATGTTGTACCGCACGTCAGAATTTTCTTCCTTTTTGAGGTCAGATAATGTTCCATTGGAGAGACGCACACCACATTTGCTTCTCCACTTACCTGCCAACGGACACGTGTTGTTTCCGTGTTTCGTCTGCTATCAACTCGGATATACAATGGTCTCTTCAGGAACTTGTCGACAATTCTTTGGGGGTATATACGTAGAAGTGAGATTGCTAGATCCCCTGATAATTCTATTTTTAATTCTTTAGGGATCTGCCACACTGTCTTCCACAGGGGCTATACCATTTTATATTCCCACCAACGGTGCACAGGGGTCTAATTTCTCTGCCTACAACTTTTTTTTTTTTTTAACGTTTTATTTATTTTTGAGACAGAGACAGAGCATGAACGGGGGAGGGGCAGAGAGAGAGGGAGACACAGAATTGGAAGCAGGCTCCAGGCTCTGAGCCATCAGCCCAGAGCCTGACGAGGGGCTCAAACTCACGGACCACGAGATCGTGACCTGAGCTGAAGTCGGCCACTTAACCGACTGAGCCACCCAGGCGCCCCAACCTACAACTTTTTTTTAACTTCACATATGGCCATCTTTCCGTGTCTGTGGTATCGAGGACCGCCTAATCATTTTACCACATTTTACAGCTATACTGCAATTTGTTGCAATGATCTCTCAATGTCGTCTCTCATAGTTATTCCGAATTTTTAACTATCATAAATAAGAATGCCGTGAGCTTCATTACAATGTACATCTTTGTGCACTTATCCAATTATTTCCTTTGGATAAGTTCCCAGAAGTGGATTTCTTAGGTCGGAGGAGAGGCATACTTCTAAAGCTTTGATGACTGTTGCCAAATTGTCCTCCAAAAGTATCAGACCAACACCCACTCTGAACAGCAGTGGAAAGGGTTTCTGCCTCAAACATGGTCCACATGATTTTCCGCCAGCGTAACTTCCAGAGGGAGAGTGTAAGGGCCCCTGGCATGCTCCTTCACTGGGCAGAAACCTTGAAGAAAATAGGAACAGTCTCATTCGTTCAATAGAGAGATCCTCCTCTTAGATGCGGAAGGGGCCCGCTGAAGCGGCCCGCCGAACTGTCATTATAAAGATACTTTGTTTGGGTTTCATTGATGCTGGCTTGTCTGTTGTCTGTTTCTTCCTCTAGGCTAGAAGCTACATGCAGCCAGGGACAGTGTCTGTCTTGTTCACGTGAATGCCAATGTCTTGTAAAGCACCTGGGACAGGGAAGATCTCAGAAAATGTTAGTTCTCAGTAGGATGGGGGACAAGACAATTGACCACAAGCTGGAACTCTGTGAGAGTAGGGATGGCTTCTGTCACCACCTCTGTATCGCCAGTGCTCGCAGAGTCTCTGGCACGTAGTGACTGCTCTGTATTTGTTGACTGAATAAATCAAAGTGCCCGGCTCTAGAGTGTCTTTGGCAGTTAGCAGATCTGAAGACTCCTAGTTCAGTGCTCTTTCTTCTGCCTGCTGTACTCTCTTACTTAAATTATTCAAATGTCTGCACTGAGTTTCCGTCTTTATGGTCCCTTGGTCTCTGTGCCCAAGGTCTCTGTGCCCATAACAGCCACACTGCTGCAGCCAAATAGACAAGCATGGGACATCACCTGTCGGCAGCTCTGAAGTTCCATCCGACACTCTCAAACAATTTTCCAGTGGTGAGGACCAGGAAGGGAATTTCCCCGTGCGTGCCCAGCTCTGGTCCATCTGTGTCCCCTTCGCTTGGATGCTGTTCTGTAGGCTGGAGTCAGCATGAGAGCTATTTTTGACTAAGTGGCTACCTAATCTTACATAACCCTCAGCGATTCAGGCCAAGGTCATTCGGCTTAGTGCATGAAAGGCACTTCAGAGACAACGACCCCCCTTCCCCAGAGCCCCTCTGGGAGACCCAAAGCTTGGAGAGTAGTGCCATGATGGTGACTCCAGGCCCCTAATACAATGCCCAGCGAGGACCTTCTGAACACAGCTCAACCTCTGTAACATTTCCTGGGAGAATTCCCCGAATACCGCGTTCCGATATCCCTGGCACTTGGATGGGATTACAAAGCCAGGAAGCAGGGTACTGGGAAGCCCTCACCACCACCCCATACACACACCCGGGCCCGCCCTTAATGTGCAGTTGCAGAAGCTGAAGATACTTAAGAGGACCCACGGATAGATAGGCGAGATCTTTGTCCCTCCTGGTGGGGAAGTGATAAGCCCACATTTTAATTTCAGCTTTGTTTTATTGGAAAAGAGATAGAATGGCATTCAGGATCCTCTGGAATTGAATCCCAAATGCTTTTCTTATCTCATCGGCAAGCCCATAGCCAAAAGCCCGACACGTGATAGATACGCACTCAGTGCTTAGTGAATGGAGTTCACTGCCTGCCCCCTCAGACTTCCTGCCACACCCAGCTGCCTGCCAGTTGCTGGTGAACCCTGTACCTTTGCATATGCCCCAAGACCTCAAGTGCCTCAAACCACCTCTCAAGATCCCCATAAACAGGAGGTGCTGTTCTTAGGTCTATATTTTCCTGGCACGCTGCTTACACTTCTGTGCTGAGCTTCCTAAGGCATAACTGATATGCACTCTTTTGTTTCTGCTGGAGCTCCTGGAGGACAGGCCGGGCCCTTCCTCGGCACTGCATTTCCAGCACGTGTTGTGGCCTGGCACTTACTGGACCCCTATTGATGCCGATGAGTTGGATGGATGGGTGACTGGAGACACAAATGAGGTCGGCAGTTCACAGAATCATTTGTGTTTCAAATCCAGCGCGGGCTAGCTGAAGGGGAGAGGCAGGGAGAGGCAGGGAAGGTTGAGTTGATGAGTCAACATGCTGAACACTCAGGGAGTCCGTTTAACTCTTCTCTCTTAAAATTATTTTAATCTCACAAAGAATTGGTGTTCATTGTAGAAAACACAGCCCGGCTGCAAGAAAAGCACTTTTTTAATTAAAAAAAAATTTTTTTTAATGTTTACTTATTTTTGAGAGAGAGAGAGAGAATCAGAGCGCGAGCAGGGGAGGGGCAGAGAGAGAGGGAGACACAGAATCCGAAGCGGGCTCCGGGCTCTGAGCTGTCAGCACAGAGCCCGAAGCGGGGCTCGAACCCACGAGCCGCGAGATCATGACCTGAGGCAAAGTCGGACGCGTAACCAACGGAGCCACCTAGGTGCTGTGAGAAAATCACTTTTAACACTTCAGAATACCTTGTTGGACTTCTTTCTCCTGTTGACCAACCCCCTGCCCCATCATTTTTACAGAAATGGAACATCACTCTGCTTCCTGTTTTGTTATCTATTTCCTTTAATGCTAAGTAGAGGATAACTGAGATTATCGGCCGGTTCCCTTCTTCCCTGTTTAATTCTGGAACTCTCATGTTAGGTTAAGGACACCCCTCCCTTGGTCTTAGTTGACTGGTTCAGTGGCAGGTCTTGACCCCAACTGGGTCAACCACAGTGCCAACCTGCCCTGCCCACAACTGACTGGTTCTGGTTTGGGTCCTTGACCACAGGTGGCCAATATATTCCTTGCTTAAAAGTTTTTGGATTTGGGTGCAGTCTTTCCTGTGCCTAAACCTTGTTTCCTCACTATCTGGTCTGCAGTGAGAAAGGGAGTCTGGACACGGGGAGAGGCAAAGATAGCAGATAGAGAGGAAATCTTGGAGCTGTCTGAATCCCACATTCCAGTCGTCTTTAAGGTCTGGCCACACCATGGCCCTTCCTGAACCTTGGTTGTCCAAGTCTCCTTTAGATTCCATAAGCCAATAAGTCCTCCCTTTGCTTTTTCCATTTTGAAATCGATCTCTGTCTCTTGCCACCCATCGGCCCTTAACACACACACACGTCATGGACATAATTCCTCGTAAGTAACGTCCACATACAACATCATTTGTAATGGTGGCAGACAGCTGTCGGAATTGTTACTTTTAACCAATCTCCTGTTGTTGGCCATCTAGATTATTCCCATGTTTTTCACCGTGATGAGCAACACTGTAGTGGACATCCTCATGATTTCGTCTCTGTTCCATGCACTATTTCATTACAAAGCACTCCTAGAGGTGAGATCGCTACAGCAAAGGGAATTCGAATTCTTAAGGCTTTGTGACCCAACTTTTTACTGCCTTCATGCTCGGTGACCATTGCCTCTTCCAGCGTCACCATCTACACTGCTGTTGGACACCTTCATGGTTTTCATGGTTTCAGATTGCGTTGGCCCCAGTGAATTTGACCTTCAACGGTTTTGGCAAGGGGACGGGTCCAGGTTTGGGCTCCAATCCGCTTATAAACTGTGTCCAAGATTTCTATTGAAAACAGTAGATGTGGGGTCAGTCATGGTCACGAGCACTTTCAGAGGATTTTGTAAACACAAAGACAACACGGGGGACACTGGGCCTCATTGGGCCTAGGGGTATAAATGAAGGATGCCCAGCTTCATGGTCACTGGCTGAGTCTTGAGGTTTATCCCGGAAGGCAAGGGAAGAACATACCTGTGAGAACGTGTCTGACATCTCCTGCCAGGGAGCAGGTCACGGTCTTTGATCTGGGAGGTTGGGGGACAAATCAGCCAACCGTCCCCGTGCTGAGCACTGAGCCAGTTCCCAGGTACAGGGGACAAGGCACAGTCCCCACCACCCTGGAGCTCACAGTCCGGTGGCAACATCAGGACACTGAATGAGACCTACCATGAAGGGCAGTGCGGGTCACATCCGGCCGTACTGGATGCCTTGGGTGAACAGGTCGGGGGTTCATCCTGTTCAGACAATGGAGAAGCCTTCCTGACAAAAATGGATGAAGCTGAGACTTGAAGGCTATGCAGTGCTAAGCCCAATGAAGGGTGAACGAGAGTGACCAAGTTCCCAGGCAGAGGAAACAGATGGCACCAAGGCCTGGAACAGGAAAGAACGGAGAGCATTCAGCAGAAGGGAAGAAAGTCCCTTGTGTCTGGAACATGGGAGAATCCGGTAAAAAGAGTGAAAGTTGAGGCTGCAGGAATGAGAGGCCTCTTGCTGGCTAGCCCTAGTGGCCCACGCCAAGAGCTCCATCCCGAGGGCAACGGGAAGCTTTGGAAGTTCCGGGAAGGGAAGGGTGTGACCCCTGTTCTTCAGGGAGGCAGGGAGAGACTGAATCAAAAGGGTAACAAGGCCCATGTTTCTGCACCTGTGGCAGGGGGCCCGGGGCTCTCTGTCCCAGGGGCCCGGGGCTCTCTGAAAGTTCCTCTCTCCATGACACTTGGGTCTTAGACCTCTGAACTCAGTCCCCCTGGAGGTCAGCCCAGGTTCCTATCCCAGGGCTTGCCCTTATAACAGATAAATATGGCGCATTCATGTAACAAAACACACATGAATATAACTCTACTTTCTACATAAAGAAACATCCCCCCCACCCAACCCCACCTCGCCTCCCATACAGATAAGACTTTGAGGGGAATAAAAGGCACAGAATTGGGAACATAGTGATATTGTAACAGCGTTGCGCGGTGACAGATGGTAGCTGTGCTTGTGGTGAGTGTGGGGAGCGTAGCATAACATATAGAGAAGTTAAATTACTACGTTGTACATCGGAAACTAATGTAACGTTACGTGTCAAC
Organism: Panthera uncia; assembly: GCF_023721935.1. NCBI lineage: Eukaryota > Metazoa > Chordata > Mammalia > Carnivora > Felidae > Panthera > Panthera uncia. The sequence goes on from NW_026057577.1 coordinate 111,156,661, forward strand.
TCTACTCAAATAAAAAAAAAAAATGAAAGGATTTTTGTCAGGGAGCGGAATGAGAGAAGGAAACTGAACGTGCTTTGTACAAGGGCCTTCTCCAAAGCAGCAGAAGTCTTTTCTTTTTCCAAATGAAATCTCAACCGCACATCCGTATATCCATCTGTTCCTGTGATGTCGCCTTTGGGAAGCATCTCAAATCTCACATGTCCAGAACCAAGCCCCGGAGCCTGCCGTTCTCTTCACACCTGCTCCTTCCCCACCTTCTCCACCTTTAGTCTGATGCCTCCTGCCACCCAGGTGCTCGTGCTAGAAGCTGGAGGGTCAGCCTTGCTGCCCCCGCACACGTGCTCCCAGGTCACCACTCCCCCACTATCACCGGGCCCGTGGCTTCTTCTCCAGGGTGGGTGTCCGCCCGGATCTCAGGCCTCCAGCGCCCCTGCCGCCCCTCCAGACCAACCATCACTCACCTGGATCCTGCTGCGATAGCCCTACCTCATCTCCCACAGACCATACCTGCCCCTTTCCAAGTTCAATGCTCACATACTGGCCAGCGTGGAACATACTTGCAGGGTTACGCACAAATCCTAAGTGTTAGGCTTGATGAACCAAACCCACCTGTGTAACCAGCACCTGGCTCAAAAAGCAGGGCACCACTGGCGTCCTAGAATTCCCTGGATGCCCCCTCCATATCACCCACATTGCTCCTCCGGGATCACCACTCTATTGACTTCTAGAACCCTGGATTAGCTTTGCCTGCTTTGGAACTTGATATACATGGGTTAATACTATAGGTACCATTTTATATCTGCCTTAATTCACCCATCACTGCTTTTGTCAGACGCATCCATATCATTACCTATCATTCTAATGTGTTCATTTTCATTGCTGTATAGTATTCCGTTGTCTGGCTATATCAATATTTATTCAGCCAAGTACTGAGAGGCATTTCAGTGGTTTACAATTTGCAGCTATTCCAAAGAATGTGCCTGTCAATATTTTTGTCTTTGGCGTCTTTTTGTCTCAGCATGCATTTCTGTGGGTACCTACCTAGGAGTAGAATTACTTCGTCACAGAGTATGCATAGGTCTACAGGGCGATATTCTCAAAGCACAGTCATATGTAGCCTTTCCTTGCTTCGACCTTCCATGGCTTCTTAATGCCTTTCGAGTTATATCCAAACTTTTCATCTCAACCCATGTAGGCGTTGCATGTTCTGGCATCCCCTGACCTCTCCCCCTCTACCTCAAACCCTGCACAAACCTTCCATTCCATTCTTGGAGCCCGCCAAAGAGCCAACCCAGTTGATATGGTGCAGTTTCCTACTGGCCAGCTCTTACTCGCTCTTTATGTCTCGGGGCAAGTAGAATTTTCTCAGGAAGTCCTCTCCTGATCCTTCAGTTAAAAAGAGCAATTACCATATTGTCTCTCCCTGCAAAACTCATAATTTCAGGGACCCATAATTTGAAGTCGTCTAGTTCATGACCACCTCACCCAGTAGACTGTCAGCAAGAGACTGACACTGTCATGTTCACTGCTGGATTCCCCAGTGCCTACCACTAGGCAGGAACAGAGTACATGCTCAATTCAATATCGATGTGGTATAGAGAGGGGATAAGAGGAGAAGCAGGACCTTGAAGTCTCAGAGAAACCAGGGAGCAAATCTTGGCTCCATTACTCACTATCCTTGTGCCTTTAGGCAAGTTACCTAAGTTCTCCGGGCCTCAGTTTCCTCCTCTGCAAGACAGGGATAATCCTGCGGGCCTCTCAGACAGCTTCGAAGGACAGGGTAACAATACACGTACACACATTGCCTAATGCATTGTCAGGTACATGGCGATTGCTCATTAAGCAGTGGCTTTCCACGGATCAGCTCACTGAGTCTCAGCATAACCCCAGAGGCAGGCACTGTTCTAAATCCTCAGGATATTAAACTCAGGCCTAGGGAGGTTGAATATTTTGCCCAATAATTCTGGCTCCAGATCCTAGGCCCTCTGCCACAGCAGTATCAGGGTAGCGTGCGAAAAATCAGTGACAAGAGAGGAAGGAGCAGGGGCGCGAGCCCCCAGCAGCGCAAGCCGGCTCGGTCCCACCCCTGACGTCCATTCATCCCCTCGAAATCCGAAGGTCAGGAGTGCAGTACAAAAACCACTGGGTTATGGAAACATCTGTGGTTATTAATAACTATGAAGGAAAAAAAAATAGAAAGATCTGATTACAGGAAAAATGTTAACTTCTGTAGAACAAAAGACATCACAAATGAGGTCAAAATGTGGGAGAAAATATTTAAACTTCGTAAAGCAAAGGCTTACCATCCCCGGCGTGAACATGTTTCTGCAGATGAACTGGAAAAATACAAACGACCCAGTGGGAAAATGGGCAAAGACTGTAAATACTGTACAGAAGAAGAAATTAAAATGGGCAGCATACATATGTATAAGCAGGGAAGTGAAAATTAGATAATGAACCCCCACATATCTCCTCATATTGGCAAACATGAAAAATATTGATAACATTCACGCTTCTGAAGGCATCAGAGAACCAACACTGCTACACCCGGCTGTAAAAAATTACAGTCTTTTAGGAAAAACTCTCAAAAATGGTATCACAAAAAAAAAAAAAAAAAAAATGCGTGGGATGCCTGGCTGGCCCCGTGGGTGGGGCATGCAACTCTTGATCTCAAGGTCATGAGTTCAAGCCCAACGTTGGGCGTGGAGCCTACTTAAAAAAAAAAAAAAGTGGGACCATCTTCAGAAATGAAAACAATAACACAGAGTAAAATAGACACAAGAATATGCATCACAACATTTTTGTAACAACAAGAATTTAGAAACGCCCTGATTGTATCAATACAGTTGCATAGTATGTGGCTCTTAAAACAAACGAGGTAGATTTCTGTGTGCCAACTTAAAATTCTCTCTAAAATGTATGAAGCAGGTGATGGTAAAGAATAATGTCTAATTTCATGGAAAGCAGAAGAAACATATCCAAATCACCCCGAACACAGGGTTAAGCAAAGAAAAAGTAGGAAAATCAAATTTCTAATTACAGTGTGTCAAAGGAACGGGACTGGAGGGCGTTAGTTTTGCTTCAGATACGTCTTTAAGTTTGCATTGTTGCAATGAACATGCATTTTATTAAAAATTAATTAATAAGCCCTGCTCATTAATAATGACTCAATACATGTTGCCTGCCTGCCTACTCTCATAAAACCTTTTCTGCATTAACACTTACCTTGCTTCAGTTCCTACAAATAAGCTGCTGGTTGGAGAAAGGTGTTAATTGCCTTTGGAGCAGCTTCCTCTGATTAACCTCTTGACTAGCTCTGCTCCTCAGCCTTTCCCAGGAAGAAATCTGATGTGATTCTAAAATGAAATATATGTTCTGAATACGCAATACATGCACATGATAAAAAAAAAAATCAAAACGAACGAAAGAGTGTATTAGTGAAAGGTGACCCTCATTCTGTCTCCAGTATCCTGATTACCCAGCTTTACACCAGTTTCCTGTGTATCCTTCCAGAGATATTCTAGGCATATACTAGCATATGCACGTATAAATTCTATTTGTTAAAGCAAATGCTCCATATCGTGTCTATATACACAAACAGGTATGTTCATACGGGAGATGCCTTTCGATTTCTTCTAGTCGGAACCTGATTAGTTCCAAGGGTGCATTTCTCTCCTTCTTGAAGAACCAAATTTTCCCAACTGAGGCAGTCCATCCATCCACCCCACTTACATTGTCTAACAAGTATTTTGTCTGCACTCACTCTGTGCCAGGTGCTAGGCTAGAAGCTGGAGAGAAAGCAGAGGAAAGGCAAGGTCCTTGCTCTCACCCAGCTGACCCTCTGGTGGGGAAGAAACAAATTAGGTAGAAGAAAACAAATGATTAAAGAAAACTAACAAAGTTCAGATAATGGAACGTGCCTTGAAGACACTCATTCTCAGGAGAGGGGACGAGGGAGGAGAGGTGGAAAGAAGCGGGGACATGGGGAGGGAGCCTATGTTAGATGGAGTGGCCAACGAAGCTGTCCCTCAGGAGGTGACATTTAAGCTAAGAACCGAATGACAAGTAGGAGCAAATGTTACTGGTTTCCTTGCTCTGATGATGTTCCAACGAGAGATTCCACAGGCAGAGTTTTAACCTGATCCAAGTGGTGAAAAGGGCGGGCTCTGAAGTCCTGGAGACATACGTTTGAATCCCAGCTCTGCTGAGCGAACCTTGGGCAAATCGTTTAAGCTCTATGCTGCCTCAGTTTGTTCCCCCTGTAATAGGTAGGAGGAATTTTATGAGGTTGTATAAAAATAGTGCCAGCCTCTTTCCCCTTGCCCCTCTTCCCTGCTCGTGCTCTGTCTCTCTCTCTTTCAGGAGAAGAAGAAGGAGGAGGAGGAGGAGGAGGAGAAGAAGAAAAGAAAGAAAGAAAGAGGAACATACACTCTATAAAGGAAAATATTGATAAAAATTTTCCTCAAAATTAGAAAGGAAATTAAGAGGTACAAACTTCTAGTTATAAAATAAATAACCCACGAGGGTGAAAAGTACAGCATAGGGAATATAGTCAGTAATATTGTAATATTGTTGTATGTTGACGGATGGTGAATATCGAATTGTCGAATTGTCAAATCACTCTGTTGCACACCTAAAACTAATATAGCACTGTATCTCAACTCTCCTTCAATCACAATTTTTTATTTTATTTTTTCAATGTCTATTTATTTATTTTGAGAGAGAGAGAGAGAGAGAGAGAGAGAATCCCAAGCAGGCCCTGCACTGCCAGTGCAGAGCCTGACACAGGGCTCGATCTCACATAACTTGAGAGCGTGACCCAAGCCTAAATCAAGAGTCGTCACTCAAACAACAGAGCCACACAGTTGCCCCCACCCCATTTTTTTGTTGGCGTTTTTTTCGTTAGAGAGACGTTTGCTCTGTGAAAGACACTGTTAAGAGAACGAACAGCCATTCTGGGGGCAATATTTGCAAATCACGTATCCGACAACAGCCCTATATTTAGGATGGACAGAGAACTTCCAAAACTCAGCAGCAAGAAAACAACCCGATTAAGAAATGGACCAAAGACTTAACCAGATACTTCGCCAAAGAGAATGCATGGTGGCAGACAAGCACATGAAAAGATATGCAACAACATTACCTATTAGAGAAATATGAAATAAAAGCACGCTGAGACACGCTCATTAGGATGGTTCCCAAAACCGTGGCAATCCCAAGTGCTACCAAGATGGGAGAAAGCAGTCCTCACACACTGCTGGCCAGAGTGCAGTGTGGTGCGGGCCCTCTGGAACACAGTGTGGCATCTTCTTACAGAGTTAAGCCTACACTTCGTATCTGACTTCACCCCATTCCTAGGTGGTTTCCCTAGAGGAATGAAAGCTGACGGTCGTACGAAACCTGTACGCAAATGTGCGTAGCAGCTCTGTTCACGATCGACAAAAACCAGGAGCTACCAAACGTCCTTCAAGGGGTGAAGAGATAAACAAACTGTGGCAGGTCCATTCAATTAGAAAGCTGCATAGGGGCGCCTGGGTGGCTTGGTCGATTAAGCATCTGGCTTCGGCTCAGGTCACGATCTCAAGGTCCGTGAGTTCGAGCCCCGCGTCCGGCTCTAGGCTGACAGCTCAGAGCCTGGAGCCTGCTTCCGATTCTGTGTCTCCCTCTCTCTCTGCCCCTCCCCCCCCCTCTCTCTCTCTCTCTCTAAAAAAAAAAAAAAAATAAAAAAAAAAAAAAAAAAAGAGGAGGCACCTTCCACCCCCTAAATATTTGAAGGCATCCTTAGTAACCTTGGTTTGTTGCTCTGCACACAAAGATAACACATTTCTGTTGGAAAGTAGGGAAGGGAGGGAGGAAGAATTCAATCATTAAAGAAATGTGTGTAGACGTGAAAGTCCTCAGGAATCCCACCTTCCAGAATTAAACACAGAGAGAAGCTTCCACCAGAACCATTTCAGAGCAATTTTGTACAGTTGTTTCCTCACAAGGTTCAGAACCCATATGGTGGGATTTACTCTGATTGATTGTTCAAGGAAACGAGGAGGGCCCTGGGGAAAATGACCTTGAAAGGTTAACATCCGGGATGCCAGCCCAGCCTCCCACCACGTCAAAGCATTTCACAGCCTTAGACCAAACCTTAGAGTGGCCTGGTTTGTCAAAGGTCATCCAGGCCCTTCCTGTCCCTCTCTGACACCCGGCCCGCCCGGCAAGGCTTTGGGTCCCCCGGAAGCCGCTTCCCACTCGGCTGGTTCCATTAGCAACCCCCGTTTGGACCACCTTAGTCGACACTCAGCAAATCATTCACGCGTCTGTTCCCTGCTTCCTCACTCGTATGTGCCAGGCACTGCGCTAAGTCGCAGAAATAACTTGGTGAGCGAGATCCGCAGAGTTCCTGCCCTCCCAGCCCTTCCATTCGATCTAGAGATAGCCACGAACCGCAAAATGATTCTACCGCGAATTTAATTCACAGCATCTGTGCTGAAGCCTGGACAACATAAGCCCCGGGGGTGGTGGGAACAAAGCTGGCCAGGCCAGCTTCCCTGAGGAAAGGGATGAAGCTGAGATCCGCAACGTGAGCAGGAGCCGGCGGGGTTCAGAGGAGAGGGAAGCCCATTCCAGGCAGAGGGAACGGCATCCGCGAGGGCCTGGGGGGCTCACACGCATGGTGGGGACTGGCGGGTCCTGGGGTCACAGCGGTGCACAGGACACGATGAGAGCTCTCCGAGGAAATGTCTTGGGGACTTTCACCACGTTGTGGCTCCTTTCCCCTCTCCCTTCGAGCCCTGTATATCCTCCCTTCGAGCCCTGTATATCCTCCCTTCGAGTCCGAACACTCCCTGGAAGGCTCAGGGTATCGGATCTGAAGTCAGACTGATGCAAACGCACCAGACCTGGGCTCCTATGAGCTCCCTATGGGTGCGAAAATGGGCAACAGCCTAATCTCTCTGGGCCATTTTTCCCGCCTATCGGATGGATATGAAATGATAATGCATTCGCTTTAATGAGATCATCCTCACGGTGCATGGGACTTCAGCAGCACTTGGTTCCTGGTAGCTTGGGTTGTTAGTATTATTAGAGGCACCAGGGTGCCTGGTCCCGGAAGCGCAGCCTCTCTAGAGTTAAATACGGAGCTCACATGGAGCCAGGGAGGCTCTTCCCAGCCTCTGGATTCTTGTCCACAAAAATCCGGGCAATGACACCGTTGGAATGACATTCCTTGAATGCATCCTTCAACACATCAAGTATGTTTTGGGAGTAGACTTGCATTTGTCCCACAGGCTGGAGGGTAGAGGACAGCTAAGACCCATGAAGGTTCCTTAGATGACAGATTGGTGCTGCTGGTTGACATCAGCCCACTCCCACCCCTGCCTCCCAGCCCAAAGCTGGACTCCCGTCCAAAGGATTCCGACTATGCTGTCAGTAATGAGAACCCCACGAAGTCCTCTCCGGGCTGAGGAGTCATGGGTTTTGCCTTCCCAGAAAAGCACCTTTGCTTCAGTGGGAGTGTGCCTTTGGACTGATAAAGACTCACCCTGTCCAGTTATGGGTAGGAATATTGCAAGGGGGTGAAGCTATTTTTTGCCACATGTTCTATCTCTCCGGCAGGCACAGTGACATTGCTTGGGATCAAATAGCCCCAGCCATAGAAGGTCACGGAGCTGAAGGCTAGAAGGCCTGGCTCTCAAGGGGCCAAGCTGGGGGGGCCCGGGGGATTACTTGCATCACCAGATGGGGGGCTCAGGACCTTCAGCTGCCCTCCCTTCCTCTGGCCCAGCCCCAACCCGCTGTCCACAGGATCCCCATTGAACCTATTCCCTGGGCCCAGAGTCTGGTGGCAGCTGTTTATTTTTAGCCCATGATTCCCCAAGAATGCGGGTGGGCCCCTCGGAACAAGGGAAGGGAGGAGGGAGGAGGAAGAGGAACCTCGGGGCCTGGAAGGCCAGGGAGGACACAGCCCGGCACAGGTCCTGAGCTCAGCCCTGTGACAGCCTCCTGTAAGGACAAGGCCAAGTCCCTCTCCCTTCTTGGGCCAGGCCATCTCAGGACCATCCTGGCCCCATGTCCCCGTGTTCCCCTTTTCTTCTGTTCTGAAGACCCTAGGGACCCATGGCCTTTCTGCTTTTCTGGCCACTCCTGCACTCTGCGAACTCAACCACAGCAAGTGCAGAACAGGACCCCTCAACACCACCGCTTCTTCCTGCCTCTGAAGAGATGTCCCAGGCCCATCCCCTGGGCCTGCCTGGCACCAGAGTAGGTGCTTACTAAACACGCACGGACCGAGGATGGATTTCACTGCTCTTCCCCATGGGCAAAAACCCTGAAAAATATAAGAACTAGTAAGAGGAAGTCATCGTGGTTTAGAAACTTACAAAACCCTTAGGTCATTGTCCCTGGTTGCTAGTTCCCGTCTCTTTTCTGAGAAGTTGCCTGGAGCCCCTCGGCCTCAACTTTGCCTCTGTGATCCAGGGGGAAATGCACGTACCCATTCTTTGTCGATTCTACCTTCGCGCTTCCCTTGACCCTTCGTTCCTGGATGCCCAGGCGCTGCCCCACAGAGAGTCTGGCAAGAGGGAAACCATCTGGCTGAGCTGGCTCCACCTCCTACTAGGCTGTGACCCAGGACAAGATGCCCTGTCTGCCCCTGCAAGAGAGTGTATGGCTCTCAGTGGGGTCATTGGGATGACGAGCCAGCCTTCGAGCAAAACGGCTGCCACATAGTAGGTGCTTAATACTTGGTAGTTGTTCTATTATCACGAAAGAAGTGGGGCCGAAAACCACGCCTTCTTTTCTCACATCTTCTCTCATGCCATACCTGATCAGTCTTATATTTATAGGATGCTTTAATATTTTATAAAGCACTTTCACATCCATTAGCTCATCTGATTCCCCACACAGTCCCCTTGGAAAGGGCCAAGTCATGATTACATGATCATTATTCCCATTATACAGATGAAGATCCTCAAGTCCCAGAAAAGCACAATGGGTCTTGCTCACCATTGTGCTGCCGCCCATGGAGCAGGGGCTCAAGACAAAACAAAGCAAAACCCTTTTAAAGGAATGGCCTATACAGTGCAATCCTCTACGGGAGGCCACTTAACCCTTTCCTCACCAGCAGAGTGGGGATTGATGTTGTACGATACACGCAGGACATCCAAATTCTAGAATTCATTTTGCACAGTAAGGCTTGTTCTTGCGAACGGGCAGAAAGGGAGGGAGGTATGTGTACCAAGTTCTCTCCCCCTCCTCCGAGAGGGGAGCCCAGCTGGTCGTTGCAGGAGAAAAACTAGGAAGTGCCTCTGCCGGGGAGAGAGTTAAAGCTCATTCCTAGAAGATCCCCAGACCAGAGCCTCAATGTCCGCACATCCTGGGACCTTGGTTTCTCCTGGTTTCTGCAGCTGGAAGCTGAATTTTAGAGAGGAGACGGGCCCATGTGGGGGTAGCCGTGGGAAACAAATCCCAAAGGGAGTGGAAAGTCTTCTAGTGTAGAAGTTGAAATTTCCTCTGATACTGACGCCGCAGGGAAAGCATTCTGCCGCGTTTGGAAGAGATGGGGTGGGATGGCTGAAAATGAAAGGGGGACAGCAAAACACCTACCACCCCTTTTTAGGTCAAAAGTCATTTCGTTAATTTAGGGCCATAAAAAAATATGTCATGTATAAACTGATTTCACCGCAAGCAATCACAATCAGCATATTACATGTCAAGGAATAATCCCTGTTGTTAGGCAGTAATTCTAAATCTGTGATTTACTTTTAATTTATTGAATTTTTAAAAAACAGAGGTGTCGCTGCTAAATTTCCGGAATCTCTTCAGCTTGCCTGTTGAGGAGACGCAGAGAACTCGCACCGGACTCCAATAAAGCCTCTAATGTGTGGGAGCTCAGGGTTTCTAAAGAGACACTGCACATCTTTTAAGAAATTTGCCAAGACTGTGTAGGAGGAAAAACTCCAACTCACCGATGACAACATTTGACCTCGGAAACTTATCTCATCACTGTAAGTGTATGTTTTATTTTCTAGCAAATGTAAATCATGAGGGTTTTTTTCCCCTCAGAGTAATTTACAGTGCTTTTAGGTGCTTGGAATTGGGCTCCCTAGATCACAGAAAGGGAAAACTGGAGAAATGATTATTAAAGCTGACATTCATTGGAGCGCCCGGGTGGCTCAGTTGGTTAAGCCTCCGACTCTTGGTTTCAGCTCAGGTCATGATTTCATAGCTCGTGAGTTTGAGCCCCGAGTTGGGGAATTCTCTCCCTCTGCCCCTCGCCACTCGCTCTCTCTGTCTCTTTTTCTCTCAAAATAGTAATAATAATAATACACTTTAGGGGAAAAAAAAAGCTGACATTTATTGAGCACCTACTATGTGGTAGCTAGTCACTTCTCTAATGGCTTCACTCTCATTTATTCATTTAATCCCAATAACAGCCCCATAACATAGGCACTATTATTATCCCCATTTTACAGATGGGAAAACCTAAGTTTAAGGAAGCATAATGACTCGCCTAAGATCTCCTGGCCACTAAAGTGGCAGAATCAGGATTTGAACGCAGGTTGAGAGCAAAACAGTGGGTGGTTTGGTATGAAAATTAGGCTCCGGTCAGCCTGCCCTTAGTTACGTTCCCTCCTCTAAGTAAAACAGAGCAAACTCCCCTTCTCGAGCCCCATCGTCCCATCGCGCCACACAGCACCCTCTTCTTCCCAGATCCCACCACAACGGGGACACTTTTGTGACTTGGGTTGATAAAAGCTCACCGACGCTCCTAAAATACAGCTTTAGATTTTGAGCTCAGAGCACTTGTACACTCCTCAGATTTTCAGTTTACTTTATTTTGTTAAGTCTGTTTATGTTGTTTCTATTTTTTCTAATCTCTACACCCACTGTGGGGCTCGAACTCACAACCCGAAACCAAGAGTCGCGTGCTCTTCCAGCTGAAGCAGCCAGGCGCTCCTGAAATTTCATTTTTTTTTTTTTTTAATTTTTTTTTTCAACGTTTTTTATTTTTGGGACAGAGAGAGACAGAGCATGAACGGGGGAGGAGCAGAGAGAGAGGGAGACACAGAATCGGAAACAGGCTCCAGGCTCCGAGCCATCAGCCCAGAGCCTGACGCGGGGCTCGAACTCACGGACCGCGAGATCGTGACCTGGCTGAAGTCGGACGCTTAACCGACTGCGCCACCCAGGCGCCCCTGAAATTTCATTTTAAAAGAATTCTTTCTTTAATCCCTTTTATAGATGACGGGGTCCCTGGGACAAGAAAAGGCCAGGTCCTAATCCCCTCCCAGCCCTGTATTTCTCAGGATGCTTCAACTGGTCTGCGTGGGACCTTGTCAGGGAGCAGATCATGTTTCCGGCCCTTCCCATTTGCCGTGACACTTACTAATGCAGTGCTAGACCCTGAAAGTCGCTGGGAACTCAGGCGAGACAGAGAGAGAGAGAGAGAGAGAGAGAGAGCAAGGCTCCGTCCTCCTTGGGCTTACCCCCCAGGGGGTGATGACAGTAAACCGGGAAACAGAGAGAAGAATTAAATCATGGGGACTGTACCAGTGCTCAGAAGGAAATCCCATCTTGCAGCCTGGCAATGCCAGTGCCCAGTACATCTCCCGGCCACCGGGGCTTGGGGGGTGGGCAGGGACACACCCACCTCCCTGAAACTGAAAGTTTAGAAGAGGAAGGCCCCAAGCCAGGGGGCACAGAGTGCTCAGTCTTGCAACAAAGGCAATTCCCCAGCCACAGAGGAACCGCTTCCCCTGCTGACCCACGCACAGGTCACCCTGCCCTCGGTGCCTGGGAACTGTACTGAGTTGACACCAGCAAGAGCTTTACGTTCAAAACCTCCGTGTGGCTTGATTTTTGACATGACTTCGGGAGAGCAAAGTCTACCTGGTAGTGTTTGGACAACTTATCTTAAATATTTTATCTCCAGGGAGATTTGGTTTTCAGGGGCAAAACGTCTTCAAGGAGCCAAAGAAGTCCCCGGAATAAAAATGACACTAGTCTCCACCTCCCAGGCCTCTAATCCCACCTGCACCTGCCCGACCACCACCTGGCAGGAGGAACGGGGCCAGGGACGGCAGCCTCTTTCTGTGAGCCTGACTCAGGGACTGTCCCACGAGCCGTCCGTCACTGGCTGCACCTCAGAGTCCCGAAGCTGGTTTCCCGTCCACAATACCAACCAGCCCTCATGACGGCCGGGAAGAGGCCAGAGATCGTCACCCCCGTTTTGAGAAGCAGGGCCGGGCGTTTACTGTGCAGCTGCTTGACTCCAAACCCAGTGCTCCCGTTGCTGTCACAGGGTCTCCCAACCTCCCATCCTTCAAGTCCTCCACCTGACTTTCGCCGGGTCCCTATGCCACCCGGCACCGTTCATTAGAAGTATTCTTTTAAAGGTGGCCCATCTTGTTTCCTTAGCTTAGAGGCCTTTGCTTCAAAACGAAACTTGATTTCACTGCCCTACTTGGAAATCTGGTGTCACTTACCATAAATGGAAGGCAGCCGTAAAAATAAAGGCAAGGAAATGTTATCACATCCCAGTTAGACACTGTTGCCCGCTCATGGCTCTGACTGAGCCTGAGGCCTGATCTGTCTTTGTAAAAAGGGAGGGTAGCGAGTGTCAGAGGTGTTAAAGACCTCCCAGTGGAGGCTTGCTCCTTGAGGGACTGAGGCAGGATTGAGAACTTGAACTTCCTCCCTGTGACAGCGCCATGCCCCTCCTCTCTCATAGGCAGCAGCCCCCCAGTAGGGTGTATCTGGCTCTTGGGAAGACCTGGGCGCGGACCAGAGGCCTCACCCTTGCTGACACCCAGGCTTGTTCCCCCGAGCACCATCCCTACAGTCACCCCCGGCTGTCTCAGAGGCTATCCTTTGCGGGTCCTCTGGTCTCTGCCTCCTCACGTGAGGTCGCAGGCTCCATCACTGCCCGCTCACACCCCAGCACGAGACCCCTCTTCTAACCCACCCGCTGCCTTAGCCAGGCACCCCCCAGAGCTCCGCCATATTGCCACAGCCCCTCCTAAGTGCTCCCTCTGCTTCCGATTCGGCCCCCCTCAATCTATCCTCCACACCCAGGTGCCTTCTAAAGCCACGTCACTGCCGAAAACCTCTCCATGTCCCCCACAGCCCTCGGGATCCTGTCCCTCCTCCCTCGAGGTCCCACGAGGCCCTGCCTGCCCACACATCTCCCAGCCTCATTCCTCACCGCTTCCAGCTCCAGCCGTAGGAGCTCGCCATCTTGGGCTTCTTCATTTCCTTACCAGGCCCCCCCCCTTGACTTTGCGATTTCATAACCGGTGTTCCCTCTGCTTACCCACACATTCGACCTGTCTCCGTGCAAATGTCACTCTCTCTGGGCGGCCTCCCCTAGTCTCCCTTGAGGCAGTCCCCCCACCCTGACCCCGGGCCTCGGTGGCCCTGTGTTTCTCCCGTCCCTCACGCTCCGTAGGAACTGCCTACGTCTGCCTGCCGCTGTGGTGCAATGCCTGGCACAGGATCAGAACTGTGCGCGGAGTCACGGAACCACTCGTGGATCGAATGGAGGGTTCCTGATCCCCTGCACATATCAATCTCCGCTTCCACTTTCCCCCCCGTTCTCCCCTCTGTCTTCATCTGACTAAATCCTGCCTCTCCCAGCCTTGATATTCTAGGTCAGTTCCTGCCTCTTCCATGAAGTCATCCCTGATCACTCTAGCCCAGACAGAATTCTCTTCCGTTGAACCCCCACAACATCTGTGTAGTTGTTGCACGAATGAATGGACGGATGAATGAGACATCTTATAAATGGAACGGCGCGAGAAAACAACGTCACTTAAAATTCAAGCTCGCTGCCATGACTTCTGTTTTCTAAGAGGGAGAGTATAATTCCTATCGGTGGAAAAAGAAATCCTGAAACTATTTACTTCTTTGGAGAGGCTGGTGGAGAGGGGAGACAACAGGCTGAAATCACACGGCATTTTTGGTTTCGGGTGGTGGTGCTGTATTTTCTCTGCAAGAAAGGTGAAGGCCTGAGAAGAAGGCCTCTTTCGGAAAGGTATTTGGTTTGGGGGAATAAATCACGGCTACACATGGTATGAGATCCAAAAGCGGATGGTTTCTCCTTAGCACACCACATTAATGAATCTTTGAGTGTGCAAGCAGGTAGGGATCCGTGAGTGTGGAGAATCCATGGCTCCGCATGATACAGTAAGGAAAACTGCATGCCTGGGGGAGCCCCCGGGGGTAGAAAAGTAGACGCTGAGAGCAAAGGAGCCAAGCCCTCGAATGGAGTTCCAAGGTCCATAAAGGCGGTGTCCAGAGAGGAGGTCTTAGGGCCGGGTGGCCTGAGGGCCTCCGGGCCCAGAGCTGGCCAGGATCGACATTACTATTATCGGCCTTACTGGCTACACCAAGGTTTCAGTAGAGTTGGCTGCACTCAAAGCCCTGGAGGGAGAGATTTGGGGTCAAACAAGGAAAGATAGCTTGAATTGCCTGGAATCCAAACAGCCTCAGAAAGAACAGGAACCCGGGGCCTGGGGACATGGGGGTGACGGAGGCCCCTGGGAATTTGTGGAAACCTTGAGAGGGCATCACACTCTTCACAGAGGAGGGGTAGGACTCCAGCTAATTTTATTTCATTTCAGAGGACATATGACCTCAGCTAACATTAGAATGATGAGGAACCTTGCTTTATAGTATCTTTTTTGTTTGCTAACACTCTGCATTCCTGACTAGACTGTAGACACTGGGTCTCACATTTTCTGTTTCACGCCCCACTTCCCCGCCAATAACAGTGAGCTGAGCACTGAATCCATTTTGGGGGCAGCTCATGACATCATCACTGAGGGACTATGGTGACTGAGTAATTCATATCTAGCCCCCTCCCACCACACCCCCCACTTGGAAACAGCCCCGGGGAGGGCGCAAGCCATATCTGGGCCCTGGGCCTTAGCCTGGCCCCCACTACCAATGTGTTTGGAACAACCTTGGGGAAAAGCCCTTGACTAACTAAGTCAGCTTTTAACTAACACACCCTTCAATCAACAACTCAAAGAACCGAGAAGCAATCTTTATGGCTGTCATTCTAGCTGGACTGCAGAAAGTATAAATAAGGCCGTTTCTAAAGAATTCCCAAATTGCTGAGATATGAAGGTTGTAATGGGCAGCGACTGGCATCGGTGGGGCAGGCGGGCAAAGCAAGGTTGCCAGCAGACTCTGTGACTGTGTTTCTGCGGCTATAGGTCTGGAACCAGCTCCAAGTCAAATATATGTACAAAGAGGAGGCTCGAACCCCACCTCACTGGGCAGGGCTGGCCGTCTCTCTGCCTCCACTGGAGAGATAAGGAAGCAAAGACGGAGAGGTTAATATAGTCATGTGAACATCAGTGGGTTAGTCAAGAATTAACCCCATTAGGCCACTAGCGAATCCCTGACTTCTTCAGCTCTCCAAGTTACTGAATTTCTGCCAAACTGAGGTTTTCACCACCTTCCGGAGGGCTTGCGATCAGACCAGGTAGTCATCAGCTCGGTATTCTGGATTCTTGACAGTGTTCAGTTTAAATTTTTGGTTTTAATTACTGCGTGAACCAGAACGCTCATGGCAAGTACGGATGTGGCATTTTGCTCGAGCCCAAATTTCTGTCGCAGCCCTGGGAAGCTGGTGTACCGGAAATATTAACAGCCAGTAAGTAAGCCCAGCCTGCGGCCCAGTGGTTACATTTCAGCATTGCTTTGTTGTTGTCACTTGTCACATCTCCTGAAATTCCCAGGAGGTAGCGTTAAAACAACAACAACAACAACAACAACAACAACAACAAGAAAAACAACAACCCCATAACAAAAAAGCAACCAAAAAAGAGATCTTTGACTTTCTATAAAATACGGTTCCTTGAAAAATAAGCCAACCTGTGTTGGTGATAGAACGGAAGAATAAGAGAAGTGTAAGTTCATGTTGGTCCCTATGCCAGAAAAGAGAAGTTCTGGATAAATTGCAG
Source organism: Panthera uncia (assembly GCF_023721935.1). NCBI lineage: Eukaryota > Metazoa > Chordata > Mammalia > Carnivora > Felidae > Panthera > Panthera uncia. The sequence continues at coordinate 111,172,623 of NW_026057577.1, forward strand.
AGTGGAAAGTTGGACCCAGTGGGGGCTCAGATCCTAAAAGTGACCAAGTTCACCTTCTCTAAGTGGTAACTTTGTGGGGTTTTTTCTTTGTTTATTTTGAGAGAGCACAAGCGGGGGAGGGGCAGAGAGAAGGAGAGACAGAATCAGAGAAGGAGAGACAGAATCCCAAGCAGGTTTCACACCATCAGCAGAGGCTGAGGTGGGTGAGATCATGACCTGAGCTGAGATCAAGAGTCAGACACTTAACCAGCTGAGCCACCCAGGCGCCCCTCTACATGGTAGCTTTAAAAAACAATTTACAAAACCATTTCAAGAAATCACCAGCCACAACAATGACAACACTAACAAAACAACTCTTTGGTAAGCAAGAGGAGACACTGCAGAGAATTGGAAAAAGCATTTGACGTGTAGATGGAAACCCTGATGGAAATGGGGAGTCATGCAAATACCTGAGCAAAGACCGCCACACATACAGATGCAGGGCTTGCAAAAGTCTCCAGCTGTTAGTCTGCAGGAGACTGGATGCCCCCTGGGAAGTCTGGCCTCCCCCCATCAACTTGCTCATCCTTCAATTTCACCCCCACTCCCTTCCCAGCGCAATTGAGATGTCATGGTGGCATGCCATCTAGTGGTCAAAATGATTACTGCAAGTAATTGCGGTGAGCTTTCTGGTTTGGGGTGTTTTTTTTTTTTTGAATTTTTTTTTTTTTTTTTTTTTTTGCGTAAGTTTATTGATTTATTTTGAGAGCGCACGAGAGAGGGAGGGGCGGAGAGTGAGGGAGAGAGACAACCAGTGCAGAGCCCGAAGTGGGGGATCCATCCCATGGAACCGTGAGATCATGCATGACCCGAGCCGAAATCAAGTCTGACACTTAACCGACTGAGCCACCCAGGCGCCCTTGAGCTTTCTGTTTTGATTTCATTACGTCTTCATTTACTTATTCATTTAATGCATTGTTACCGTGTGCCGGATGGTGAGAATATAATAGGGAACAGTATCGATACAGTGTTTCCTTCAGGAACCCGCGCATAGTCTAGTGAGAGGACACATAAAATCCGAGGGTAAGATCATGACCTCCTATAGGGAGCTAACAGAGCACTGTCAAGGGGGGGCACCTGAGCTAGATTTGGTGGTCAGAGAAGACCTCCCAGAGGAAATGCAACCAAATTTGGGACCTGTAGGATGAGTAGAGACTTGGTAAGCAGAGAGGAAGGGAAGCGATAGCCTTCCAGATAGAAGGGGCAGCGTGCCTGAAAGCCGGATGTCAAAAGAGTGCAACCAGCTCGCGCTGGGCTTTAAGCTTTGTTTGAATTTTGAATCGCCCCGCTAAGAGCAGGGAGAGCCATTTCTTTTCAGGGGGAAAAATTAAGAAACCTCCTCGAATTTTAATTTCCCCCAGGCCCTGGCTTACACCTTTCCCTCTTAAAGTCCATAGCCTGGCACCAACCTCCTGTGCCGCACACGCCCTGTGCTTTAATTTTTTGTTTTCCTCCTAGGCACCAGTTGCTCATCCCGCATGCCCTCGGTCTCTTGTTTCCTTCCGTCAGCAGAGAAGTTTGTCTTGCCCCGTAATCATTCCTAAGCTAGGGCAGAGCTTTAGCCCTGGCAAGAATAGGCCTGGAAATGCCAAATTGCTTTCTAGGGCCAAAGCCCTGGAGGGGAAGACAGTGGCTACTCTCAGGGTGAGGTCCTGGGTACCTTTGGCATCGGTATCCCCTGGCGCGTTTGTTAAAGAGGTAGATCCCCAGATCCCATGTCAGGCCTGCGCTCTCCTCATTCAGAGCAGGGTGGCCCTGGAATGGGCACCAGGGTCCCAGGGGACCCCGCTGCTCACTCAGGTTAGAAGTACAGGTGCAGTGGGGGCGCCTGGGTGGCTCAGTGGGTGAAGCGTCCGACTTCGGCCCAGGTCACGATCTCACAGTTCGTGACTTCGAGCCCCACATTGGGTGTAGAGATTACAGAAATAGACTTTAAATAAGTAGACTTTATTTATAGGTAAATAGACTTTAAGAAAGGAGGATAAATGATCATAAAGCCTGCCTGTTAGGGTTGGTGAGAGAAGTAGTCACGATTACGCAGGCAAGGTACTTGGCACAGAGTCTGGCATACGGGGAATGCTCAGTAAAGTTTAAAGAACAAAAACAGTCACGTCCTGGACCCCATTTGACTCATAAATGGGCATAGGGGCTAACGGCAACAGGCCTGGATAATCAAGGGCTGGGGTATAGCATTGAACACACCCAGAGATCGGGGCGCCTGGGTGGCTCAGTCGGTTAAGCAAACGACCTCGGCTCAGGTCATGATCTCATGATTCGAGCCCCACATCAGGCTCTGGGCTAATAGCTGGGACCCCGGAGCCCAATTCAGATTCTGTGTCTCTCCCCCGCCCCCCCCCCTCCCCTGCCCCTGCCCTGCTCACACTCTGTCTCTCTCAAAAAATAAATAAATTGTTGACA